>NC_083769.1:6546700-6846700 GCF_963514075.1 Conger conger
ACCACACGATCTGCCGGACCTCTCGCCTGTCACTCATGCACCTCGGTGAACTGCTAACACCACTTCAAACTGCTAATCCACTGGATGTCGTGCTGTCACTCAAGACATAACCGTGGAAACGCATGAAAGCCTAACAGACAGACAGCTCTTCTCTTGCGGTTTTGTCCTGTGTACCAACAGTATTGGAATTGATGATCACCTAGTTTGTAAGCATTCAGATAATGAGAGAATCACATTGTTATATTTGTTTTTAGGAAGATATCTGTGTCTTCATGTAAAATGGTGGGCCCAATCAGGGTAATCTTTGAACACCCTGGATGGTTGAACACCCTGGATAGTTGGCTATTCAAACCTCATTCTAATATGGTAATATCTATATGATAATATCTCATCCTCATATAGGTCAACTTGTGTAAAAAAATTTTTTTAAATCAAATCCAAAATGGTAGGGTTAGAAAAAAGGCCCCATTAGTTTATTTGTGTATAAATATTTCTGGTAATACGTGACCTGTTCTATCAGTGGTAAGTCATGATGGCCAATTTCATTTTATGTGAAAATGTTCATTTTTGGCTGTTTGAGACTTTTGTCTTCATCTTGTAATGGCTTTAATAATCTGTGTCTCTTAATGCCAAATTCAGAGTAAAAATCTAGTTTTTTAAGCTTTTACATGACGTGTCAGAGTGAAAGTAACACCGGAGCTGTGCACCAGCTTGGCACCGCACACCAGTCGCAAACCTCAGCTTCCCATGAATGTTGTTCTTGCAGTTACATGTCAAAGTATCTGCTTTCGGGGTCTATATGTCATAATGTCAAGCGTAAATATTCAGAATAAAAAACAAGTTTTAAAGGGTTTATAATTCATTACTGCCCCAGAGTTTTTCTGAAAAACACGGTTTGGTGGCACTCAAAAAGAAACTCCCTTGATATCTGGAGTATTGCGATAACTGGTTTTGTTAGAAAGCAATGTGACTGATTTTGACCTAGAACAGGTCACATAGATGAGCATTAACTGTACAATTAATGCCAGCGTTCCCTGTTTAAAAACCGGAGAGACTAAAAACAAAAGCCCTGAACAGAAAACCTTTCGACATTGTGAGCTCACTACGTAGAGTCAATGCAAATGCAATTAGCTTTTTCGCTAGCACTAAATCCAAGTACATGTCCAATAACTGAATAAAACAGGACATTTTCCAAATTAAATATGATCCCAATGCCAAGGCATCATATCTACAGCTGTAACTTGAGAAACCGCAAAAAGCCGGTGAAATCAATGCACTTTAAGCCTGAACAGAAGAGGCAGAGGTAAATCACTCAAAGTGAATGGCGATAATGGTCTACTAAGTCCTGGCAGCCTTTAATTGCACAGTTCCATTAAAATATGATATTAGTGGACAAGATAGCATGTTCAACAACTAGACATTTATCTATAATATGACTACTACTAATAATAATAATACTAATAAAGTCTATTAATCAGATGGGCCACACTCTCACACACAAGCACACATACAGTGCAGTCTGTATGCACATTGGATTTGAAATGAGGTTAAAGTGCAGACTGTCCCCCTTAATTTGAGGGTATTTACGTCCATAACGGGTGATGCATATAAATAGTAAATTCATATAGCGCCTTTATCCGAAGCGCCGTACAATTGAGGCACGCACACACACACACACACACGCCGCCTTTTTCACTCCAAAGGGCACACACACACACACACACACACACACACGCGCACTGACCTTGTTCTTGGCACAGGCCTGGCCCCGTTGGTAGTCGGGGTGGGCGGCCCGCTTGTCCAGCTTGGTCCAGAGGGCCTTGGCCTTCCAGTAGTTGAGCCTCTCCTTCAGCTTGGCGTAAAAGAATCGGTAGTCGTGAGGGTCGACCTTCAGGTGGCGACAGAGTTCGGCGAAGTTCTGCTGCACGTCCTTGCAGCTCTGGGCATGGATGAAGCTGTCGAAGGAGGCGTGGGACGGGCAGGGGGCGTCCGCGGGCTCCATGCTAACGTGCTAGGCACGAGAGTGATAGTCCGAATCGAGGAGCTCCGCTGCGAAACAACAACAGAACAGGAAGTTGTCGCGCATCAGGAACATAATCACGGGTTAGTGTCACACAACGCTATCGATTAAAGATTAAAATGGTAACAGACACCGGCAGGGTCCGGGTCAACCCGGGATGGGTTTCCAGGAGTCGACAGTCGGCTCCAAAAACAGCAGATACGGTGCCCCACGTGTGTGTTCGGAGGAAATGTAGTTGAATGACAGGAACCAGAATCCAAGATAGGGACAGGACTGTGGCTGGTCTGGCCTCATACACCAACCATTACCCATTTTAGGGTTTAACAAAGCGACTTTTAGCCGTACCTTATTTTACAAACAAACCATTACCCAGCTGGATATTCACAGAATCACCTCAGGTTAATAGCCCAGCGTAAGGGTCTCTCGACTACAGTTTGGCAGGAGAGGCCCTCTGGGTTTTCACCCAGCCTACACCATGCCAAACATCCCACTTCTCCTCCAGGGTTCCTCTTCCCTCCACCTGCAGACTGCAGACGCTGAAAGTAAAGGGCCGTTCGACGGCGGGCAGAAAGCTGGCGGTTTAACGACCGCATGACAGCTGAGAATCGCTTCCGCTGGTGAAGCTGGAAGGGGCTGGCGTTGATATTAGCGTGGTTTATATGGCAGAAACAAAAGAAATTTAAAAAAGCAGCAAAAGTGTCCAGCGTTGGACTGTGGTGAAATAAACGTGAGGATACAAAGCAGCAGACCTGGGTCAAGTACATATTTGTTTTGGATTCAAATAGCTTTTTACGCTTTTTCTGAGCTTGTTTGGTGCACTGGAACCTATGAAATATTATTTTCTAATTAGTGCAAATCCCTGCCTTCCGCTCCTCTTGGCTGGCTCAATTGCACCTGGCAAGTTCAATCGAGCACAGAAAACGATTCAAATCCAAATCAAACACAAATTTGCGAAGCAGAATGTACACAACACCCACAGAGCGTATCCGGGGACGCCGGGGGCAGCGACCTGCCCATCTCCAGCTCGTAGGGGAGGCCTGTAGCATAGTGGGTCAGGCAAATGACTGGGATACGCAAGGTCAGTGGTTCTAATCCCGGTGTAGCCACAATAAGATCCACACAGCCGTTGGGCCCTTGAGCAAGGCCCTTAACCCTGCATTGCTCCAGGGGAGGATTGTCTCCTGCTTAGTCTAATCAACTGTAGGTCGCTCTGGATAAGAGCGTCTGCCAAATACCATTAATGTAATGTAATGTAATGTAATGTAATGTAAATCAGCACACAAAGCAGAGCTTCTGCTGCCTTCACAAATTCACTAGTAAGTTAATATTCGCGCCATGGCAGCATAGCAACGAAGAACTTATGGATTCTAAACCAGGAGTTGCTCAGTGCTATAACCTTCATTCAATTTTCTCCATGCCAATTTAACTTTGAACAGTTATTTTGTATTACTGGTCAGCCAGCTAATGGGAACATAATTAAGACAGGGTATGTTGTGTTCCTCTGCACCCAACATAGGAGCCACAGAGAGGGCCCCAGCAGTAAATGATGTGTGAAAACCAGTTACTCCCACAGGGCCCTTTAACCACAATGAGGCAACACAAAAACACAGCCGTCTGCTACACAACAAAACCAACACACAGACAGAAGAAATTGCTGTCAGTGCAAACACTGCTGCACAAGTACAACTTTATAGGTGGATAATAGTTACAAAAAAAGTTGCAGGTAGACCAGAGTCAAGAACTTAATTTGAACCTTTAGATACCACTAAAATCGCAGCTGATTACTGAACATTTGAAAAGTTCCCATACGCTGAATGTTTCTTCGTATGGTTGTGTTTCAGTTAGTAGCACATTTTGTTGACAGTTATCAAGGACCTACAGCAGGGATTTCATATCTTCCCAGCATCAGAAGTGTCAAAGTATTTAATATGTATTTTATCCAGAGCTGGTTGCAAGCATAATTTACAATCTTTTGATTAGTCATGTCACATTGCTTCTGAATTTCCACTGTTGTGTCTCCCTTGGACCGCTGCCAGAATAATACAATGTTGGCACATCACTTCCTGGAGATAAGGCTTACACATCACTTCCTGGATCTGCAGAGGTGCCCTGGAGCGATCGTTACTGTACCACCTGAACTGCTGAACATCTGTCACCAGTCTATATTTAAAACACACGGATACTCCAGCTTCACGCTCACATGGTTGTCATTAGGACGACTTTCACACCCAGCTGATGACTGTACAGAGAAAACAGCACTGTAAATTGGAAGGTAAATGTTAACTCAAACAATTTAGCAATTTAATAAAACCAAAGGTTTTGATTCGAACGTAGTGAACGGGCCCTGGTACGGAGTATTCCTGCAAAAAGCCAGAACTGCAGACACTGGCCATCGAAGTGTGTGGACATACAGCAGTCCTTTGTATTCGTGTGTGGATACAGTCCTTTGTTTTCAGTTATGAGCACGAATAGGGCGTATAAACCCCGCTCATATCTTAGTGTGCCATGGGTAGCCTGTTTCCTCCTGTTAGCGACTGCATTGAGATCACGTGTCAATGTAAAATGTCAGCATGTAGGGCTCCACGGCAAAGCCTAATGCTTGCCAACACCTGTAACAATGCGCATGTATGAATGGGTGAATGGAGAAGCATCAATTGTACAGCGTTTTGGATAAAGGCGCTATATAAATGCCTGCCATTTACAATTTACAACAACCACCCCTGGCCGCTAGCAATGCAATTATGAGATACAGAACAATGCATGATAATGACTCCTACTGAAGCCAAGATTCATCACGTATGTTCTAGCTATCAAAACAAGTTATGGAAAGCAAAGCTTTATTTTAAAAAAAGGAGAAGTCTTAACCCAGAGGGGAATGAATGTTTGCAAACAGTAAAATTGATTTTCAGTATGCTTCAGCTATTTACAAAAAAACCCCCACAAATGTATTTTCAGCAAGATCATTTTCAGTGTAATACTTCATATCACAGATCCCTCAAGAAGTATATGAGGAACATTTGTGCCCCTTGCATGTTTCTTTGATTCCTGATACACTCAGTCTCCTCTGATGAGGCTAACAGGACCATACACACATGCGCAGACACAACAATTACACACTCTTTGTTTGTTCATAAGAACAAACACATACAGTACATACAAACACATACAGTACATACAAACACACACAGTACATACAAACACACACCCCAATGTCACTGCTTGCTGTGTCCTGCACTGACTCTCGCATACTCACTGACCGTATAGTGAAGCTCCACTATTGCTAGTCTATTCAATCTTTTCCCTTGGGCAACATGGGGTCAGAGCGTAGTGGCTGAAATAATTCAATAAAATGACTGTGACCTGGAAGGTTGGTGGTTCAAGTCCCGGTGTAGCCATGATAGTATCCGCACAGCTGTCGGGCCCTTGAGCAAGGCCCTTAACCCCACATTGCTCCAGGGGGGATCGTCTGTGGATTAATCTAATCAAATGTAAGTTGCTTTGGATAAAAGCGTTAGCTAAATAACAGTAATTTAATGCAACTAAGAGTCTCAGACTCTTGCGAATCTGGTCCCTGCTTTTTGAAACGTCCGACTGTTGCATTTGAAACCCTAAGGCTTGCCTGATCTGATCTAGATTTATTGCTGTAGATAATATTTAACCCAATAATATTTCAGATGCTTTAAACTCACAAATAGGAATTGACTTCTTGCACCTCTGAAAAACTGCAGCACCTCACTCAAACTGTACATGCGAAAACATTTCATTTTTATGTAAATGTGCTTAAAATAATCCTCGGATATCAAGCAATTTATATGGGTGGTAAAGCTGGCCTTTTGTGTTACCCTAGCAATAGGCTAAACCCACAGATCATGAGCCATTCTCATAACAGTCTACCGATCACAACAAATGCAGAACTAGTGAAACTATAGGATAAGAGAGACTTAGTGTCACCCTACACCTATTCAATTCAATCACATTTTATTTGTATCGTGCTTTTTACAGAAGACTGTCATGAAGACACTTTAGGCCAAAAATGAAAGGGGCAAACTCCACACAAGAACCCCACAATAGCAAGTACATGAGGTTAAAAAAAACTCCCCAAGTGGGCAGAAAAACCCTCAAACATTGGTGAGAAAAAACTTGAATAGGAAGAAATGTCAAACTCAGCAAAGGTAGCATGGATGTAACAGAAATGTAATGAGAAATCTACTACTATAATTCAAATGGGTTGGACCAACAAAAACTGCATGTGACAATCTATAAAACGATGCCAATGTATTGGTGGATACATTTCTGGGTGCCCTGTAGTTATCCACAGAGTAGTATCCACCAATCACCATCAACGTTGTTCTAGTGGTTGTTACCAAAGTACTCTATGATCGGTGGAGTGCTTTTCCATTTTCTACATGAAGTGATGTCACAGTGATCTTATCCTGGGTAGTGGGTAGGAACACACAGGCCACCATTTTCCAGCTGTATGTGACCTGAGTACATGCAAACTTAGCCCAGAGTCCATGCCCCTGACGACTGCAGGTGTACGGGCACACGATGACCACGGTTAAAGTCTCTCTACACAAGGCCAGCCACGCCTGTTGCTTACAGAAAACCACACTGCTCTCAACGGGGCGGCAGTACGTATTAACTGATACCAAACAGATATATATAGAGAGATACGTCACCAGTTATAAAGTCCTGATGTGACTGTGCAGTGGCAATAAAAGCCACATTGGCCCCCTCAGTCAGATTCAAAGCCTTAGGGCGCTGCATTCAATGCTGGGAGATTCTGTATGCTGTTGCAAGCTGACAAAAAGGGCAGGAGATGTCTGGTAGGTAAATCATCTCTTTCTCCAGTGCCTCCTGTTTGGCTTTCAGTGCTTTTTAAGACTTCCGTCTCAAAATATCAAGCTGCCAACAACTGGTACGAGGTACCCTACTGAGCCATACGACTAAATAATAAAAGGGTGTACTAATCTTTATTATTACTCTCATGGGGCATATAAAGCTGAATATCTATCATAGAAGGAAGCATAAACAGTCCCTTTTGCACAGAAGTAATCATCAAAATGTGAAAGATATTGCCTTTTAGTCAACCCACAAACCATAGTCCTCAAGGCCACGGTGTCTGCAGGTTTAACTCTAGTCCTGGAGGTCCCCAGTGTGCAAGTTTTAAGTCCAGCATCTTCAAACTTACCTCATACAGTTCCTGGCAGGCTGCAGTGACAGCTGGTTATTCTGGTTTCCTTTTAAACAGAAACCAATTTAACAATGAGGGTAGACTCTTTCGCTAACCAACAATTAAGATCTGTATATATGTTCTGAAACACACCAAACCCTTGCAGACACTACAGGCCTGGTTCCACTCTGAGATGTGTGATCTAGTCATGAGGACAGTATGCAACTCTGCAGAGATATTTTAAACAAAGATATGCTCCCTAGTTCCACACAAACCACTACGAACGAGAAGCACTATATTTTGGTTCACTACAAAAAAATAAGCGATAACCACATTCGCATGATGCTGATGCTTGCTGAAGTCACCAAGGAGGCTCATAAATTTAAACCAAGATGCATTTGGTTAACTACTTCACTGAGATATAAAGCAAGGAGGAGTAACAAAAACTATCCAAAGCTGCTCAGCGCCTAAAATAACGGACAAACTGCGTGTTTGTTCTGGAAACCTGGAGCAATTTCTGTCATTGTCTGATGTACTCCTCACAAGCATTTTAAAAGGTACCAACAAAGTTAAAAATGCTACTGAAGAGAGCCCTGGTGTAAAATCCAGCTATGACCAGCTTGAAATGATCAGATACAAGCAGGGAGGTTACCCTTTTGGTGAAACAATGACCCCTAGCAGGTATGCCTCAATAGGTCAAAAAGAGCAAACCACTGCTGGTCCTCAGGCCAAATCCTACCCCTAACCCTAACCCTAACTTCATATTATAGCGGTAGGCTATGTCAGTATATCTGCTCCACGGTGTATGTGCTGCAAGACCTGTCTATCATAATCAGCTGCATTGTATTTTTAATAAACTTCTGCCTGTATTGGCAATTTGCCATTTCACACTAGTTGCCAGCTGAACTGGGACGGTTTGACACTTTGGTGTGTGAGAAACACAAAAGCGGCTCTGCGCATGACCCCCCCCCCACCAGCAGTCACACAAAGCCTAAAGCGTGGTTACTGCCACTGCATGCACCGCCTACTTCACACTGGCAGCTCCGCCGTCACGCGGAAAAACAGGTAGGAAGAGAGAAACAGAAACTGCACAACCTCTGTTGCGCTTCAACACAAGAACAAATCCAGTAAAAGTGTAAGATTGGTTCCTCAAAGATTGACTTTTTGCACTTCCTGGTCAGTCCTTAGTTCAGAGAGAAGAGAGGGAGGCAGGGAGGGATGTGAAAGAGGGTAGCTCCGGTCGTGGGTCTGACTGACTCACCTTTTCACGCTGTTCTCACTTTGGACCTCACTGTCTCCCCGCTCTCTCCCCACAGGACTTGAGCATACGGCAGCTACTCCGCTCTCTGAAGTGACAGAGAGGTTTATGACAGAGAGCTAGGGGGAGGGGCTACCACAGCATGTTAAACAGACAAAGGGAAGAAATGCCATGCGATGAGAGAGAGAGAGAGAGAGAGAGAGAGAGAGAGAGAGAGAGAGAGAGAGAGAGAGAGAGAGAGAGAGAGAGAGAGAGAGAGAGAGAGAGAGAATTTAAGTTTATGTCATAATGTTTGTATGTATGTATGGAAATGTAACTGTACCATTAAAGCTTAGTTTATTTGTATTGAATTTGAACTGAGAGAAACTAATCGCCATTCATGTGTGATCAACCAATGATTATGAAGATTAGTGCGAAAGATGCATTCTATTTGTGCTAAATTCCTAAAATATATTAAGGTATTGAAAATACATTATATACCATATATAATTCGACAGAATTATAAAAGAGTTTATCAAATGGAAAACAAATGAGTAATTCATAATTTCGGCGGTTTCTAAATGCCAACTGCCAAGGCAGAAGTTTATTTTCCTGTCCGCTATTCAACAAGACATTTGAGATCTTGCGTGTAATTATATTTCTAGGAAAATACAATACTGCAAATCACGATAGACACGTCTTTCAACATAAACACAGCGGACCAGATATACCGCTGTAGCCTACCACTATGATAGGAAGTCACCAGGAAAGGGCGGTGAATTACATGCGATCGACCTCTTACAGAATGGGCAGGCAGAAGCAGTAAGTGTAATGGATTGTGAATTTATATTAGTTACTAGCAATATTAGTTTAAGTTTTGTATTCGTAATACAGTAGCAAGAAACGATTTCCCCAAATAATATTGTTTGAAACTTGCGCATAAGCAGGGCCGAAGGAAGATGCCGGTAAGCGATAACCTTAAGACAAGATTTGACAAGATTCGTGAACGTCGCAGCTCAAACTACGGTACATGCGTGGTTCCAGTAGCCTATAGTAGCCTACTAAAACACTGCAAACGTGGACATGGGATCAAGTCTAGACCATTACAATGTTTTTTTCAATTTGATTCTAAAACTGAAATGATCAGAGACGTGTTAAGCATCACACACCTCCGTTAAACAAAACAAAACAAAACAAATGAGCATTTCCTGTTTTTCTTTTCAAATAGTAAAGCGTCGCACAGTTCATGTGAATCAGATTAATAGCATACCTGCTATGACTGAAATGGGTGTGTTTTCGACGTTTCCAATAAGGGGTACATCTGCCCAGGTCTTCAGTTTTATATTTAAAATGATATAACTTCGGGCAACAAAATTCTGGCGTTTCGGACTCGCTTGGTTGTTCGCAAAACGGATCACGTGTGTTTACCTGACACCTCTTTAGTGCCGACGTGAGGCCAGACAAGTGCACGTGCATTCTGGCAGCGCAGGAGACAACATGCTTTGTGTGCTGATGCGAGTTCTGCTGTGTTTGTGGGGACACCTTGATGATGTGCTGTTCAAAGAAACGAAACGCCTTAAGCGTTGGCAGACTTATCAACAGTTGCTCAATCAGCAAAGGCGAAAAACAAACTAAGTGCAGTTTCCTTTTCAATAAAAGAGAAGATCTTACATTTTGTAAGGAAATTTACTGGTGAATTTGGAATTATATTAAGTATGTTTAACTGGTCGTTGTGTTGTGTTATTACGTACACTTGGGTTGTCTTTTTGTGAGTGACAATACACAGCAAAACAGACGGACGGGGTGGCCTCTAGAGTAGTGGTTAAGGTACATGACTGGTACCCACAAGATCAGTGGTTTGATCCCCAGTGTAGCCACAATAAGATCCACACAGCTGTTGGGCCCTTGAGTGAGGCCCTTAGCCCTGCATTGCTCCAGGGGAGGACTGTCTCCTGATTAGTCTAATCAACTGTATGTCGCTCTGGATAAGAGCATCTGCCAAAGGCCATTAATAATTAATAATAGCCTATACATACACTATATAGAAATGTAATTACATAAAAAAAAAAAAAAGCTTTTTGAAGCTATATATTTTTTAGGTTATATCTGGCCATTAGGGTATATCAGGCCTGAACAGAAAACAGTTTACCTGGTTGAACTTGGTGTTACTGCGCCTTGCAGATTTGGATACTGTTTACCGGTGTATCCGGTTCTTGTCTCCATGCACGCTGTGCCGATCGATTACCTCACTGCTGACAGACGTCACCTTTACAGACAGCTGCCGCGCGTGCTTGTCTTCAGGCAGTGTTTGTGCCTGTAATACCCGCCTGCCATGTTCGTCTCATGATCTGTGCCTACAAACATTAACCAAATTCAGGTCCTTCAGCTGTGGTTTACCTCCAAAACACACACACAGAGGTCACAATGTATTCATCAAATTACCTTAACAAGGGATGAACTTATGGTTTTCATGCACTGTAAATCCTTTTTATTATAGAAGGAAGTTCACATTTACATTTTTGTCATTTGGCAGGTTAAATCCATAACTGCTAAAACATGCACGAAGAGCTGGAGTAAGTGGTGACTTGCTACAGCCTGCAGGAGCACGTGTAATTGAGGAAGAGTCTTGTTCTCATTTAGCAGGCAGTGACACATCCCCACAAGCTTCCACATGAACAGGTGAGTCAGCCTTCTGATGGCTCGCCTCGCGGCCGCAGCTCCAGCACGGATCGGGGAGTGTCGGGTCTGGAGATAGTGTTCGATGAGACGATTCTAAGAGCAGTTCAACAAGCAGGAGCAAGCACGGCCATTCTCTCTGAGTCACAGAGAAAGACCACTGAATAAAACTATATTGAGGCATGTCCCATCACATAGAAATACTTTGAAGCAGTCTTCCAGCAGTGGGAAGGGTTCAGTGGTTCTGAAATGGTGTGGGGTGCCTGTTCCTGGTTTGGGGCCATACATACAGTTAGAAGACAAGGCCTATGGCAGGGTTACTCAATCTTACCCAGAAAGGGCCCGTGTGGGTGCAGCTACACACCTGATTCTACAAATCAAGTTCCTTAGCAAGGACTTATGGTTGATCAGGCATGTTGCAGCTTGGACTCACCTCACCCCTTACTGGTTAAGATGGAGTATCTCTGGCCTATTGCACTGGTTACTTACTGGTAGGCCTACTACAGGCATCACCAAATCATGGTCCTCGAGGGCCAAGAACTGCTGGCCTACCGCACTGCCCCGTTCCCAGGACTAGCTGCACAATAGTCTGAAGAGAAAGGTGTCTGTCACGGCCCTCTTAATCATCAGATCTGAACCACATCCAGAATTTACGGTACTGGTACACTGCAAAAAACCACCATCTTAACAAACAGTTTTGGTCTTCAAAGTAGATTTAAGATCTCATTTTATTTCTCTCAAGTGGAACATATTAGCTTTTTTTGCTGTTGCTGTTTACTTGACAAGTGACATTTTCTCAAACCATTGGCAAGTCTAGAAATGAGTCAAACTTTCTCACCTCATTGACAGTTTTGTGCTGCAATATCCTCTGATTGGACTGCTGCACACACCAGTGATTGGGCCGTACAGCGCCGCATCTCATTTCTGGGTGACTATGGAAGGCTTGTCCCAGGTGAGACGAAATGTGAAAACATTCATAATCATGTGGGACAATGTGGCATTTCACCATGCCCGTGCCCTCACAGAGCGGTTTGAAGTAAATGGATGTAAAGTAAAAGGATGGTAAATGGTAAATGGTTGGCATTTATATAGCACGCATTCATACACACACTCACACACCGACAGTGATTGGCTGCCATGCAAGGCACCGACCAGCTTGTCAGGAGCATTTGGGGGTTAGGTGTCTTGCTCAGGGACACTTCGACACAGCCCGGGCGGGGGATCGAACCGGCAACCCCCCCAACTGCCAGACGACTGCTCTTACTGCCTGAGCCATGTCGCCCCCGGATGATGTCAATTTTCCTCCCATCTTACTCGCCAAGCCCACTCGCCTTAACCCCAAAGAGGAACTCTTTTCCTCATGGAGGAAGAAGGTGCATGTATGACCGCCGTCCACGTGATCAGACGTCCCTCCTGAATGCCATGACTGCTGCATGCCAGGACATGTATGCAGGAGACTGCCAGTGATCGATCAGGCATTCAAAGAGGTTTTTTCTCCAAGTGTATGGCAAGAGATGTAAGGTGTGACATTGATGAAAACTTGTGGTCCAATCCAGATGACAAGGTTGACTAGCATTGATGTACATGCATGATGTACATACATATTTATCAATGAATACATTTTCTACAGTAGCACTACAGTATGTCTGTCTTTTTTTCCTTCTATGGTATTGGAATTGCTGTTTCATTTATTATATTTTGTGTTTCCATTGTGTGCTGGCATTTTGGAATTACAGTACAACTGCACATGCAACAAATATGGCAAAAATAAAGCATATTGGGAAATATTGCTGCATTATTCATTCACTTTTTCATATTTAATTTATTACATTGCATATGGTGCTGTTCTTATTTTGTATTGGAATTGTGGGTTTATGTAAATTATGTAAAAATGCAAAGAAGAAAAACATGATGTATAATGCCACCTATTGTTGTTGGGCAACAGCTTTAGCCAGTGGTAGAATGTGTTGATTTTGAGACATACTGTATGTGAAGTGTTATGGTCATCTCAGTGCATTTTGTGTGCCTTGTTGCGTGTTGGTAAAGAGAACTATGTTTAGAGTTTTAAAAAACTGACTCGCAGGGCACTCACTAATAATCCTGGGGACACACTGCCACCATGTGGCCACTTTGGATAATGTTCATGAACGTGGTCTTGCAGTTTCTTACAATCACTGATGCTAATTTCAGAACCTTGAGGTCATTTCTCAAAACTGTAGACACAAAACTCAATTTTTAAAACTCAAAACTCTAAATACTTTTTTCAATTACTTGGATACAATATACATAAACCAAAAATAATTTGTTCACTGAACCAAATCACTTGTTCACAATGACACAACTTAACTTTTGAAAAGTATTAGCATTTCAAAATTAAATACACACATTACATTTGAAAATACTGTGTTTTCATTCATTACAATGCATCTAACTAACAATGTATCAAACTATTCAAAATTATAAGTAAGTGCTACATTACTCCTAAAGCATAGTTTTATGGAAATTGATTACTTGTAATAACATTCCATGTTTAGATCATGAATGTTTTAGGATAAATAAGTCAATTGACACCTATTACTTTGCAACAGGATACATTTCACAACCTTGTTTTCAACCTTTTTCACATTTTGTGAAATCATTCCACTCTCTTCTACTGTTTCCACTATTCCCCTTCTTTATAACCACAAAAATAACAATATTGTAGCATGTATCAATTATTGCAATATTTAAGTAGTGTAAAAACAGCTAAACAGTGAAGCTATAGGTATCTTGTGTGTGGCTGATCTAAACAAATGTTACGATAGTATTTCACAATAAATTAGTTACTTGAACCAATGAGTTTGGAAATGCAAGATTTCTTCGAAGATATGAATGCACAATGCATGTTTTGAACAGGTGTGTGACAAGTACTAACCATTTTGAGTCTTGTGTCTCAGGTTTTGAAAATTGAGCACAAACTTGGAGATTAGTGTCAAAGTGATTGTAAAAAAACTGTAAATTTCGACCAGAGATCATTTTCTGTTTTGATGGCAAAAATAGACCTAACAATGAGAAATGTAGTTTGTGTGAGTAATATTGGTATTTTGAACTCATCATAGATGCACATGGTTGTGTGCACTAATAAATAGAGCAGAAAAGGAATAAAAAGGACAGATGTGTTCACAAAGAAAAGATAAATAAATAGGGAAAACATATAAATGTGCTGGAAATGCATCAACAACCACGCCCGCTCTAATATATTTCAGTCCATAAATACTTAGAATTATTTCAAATACTGTTAGCCAAATGTCTCTTAAATCTTCAAAAATGAAATAATTTAAAATGAGAGGCGTGCATCTGCTTGAAGACTTTACTTAACCATAACGCCATACACTGCTCGTCTACGTGAGGTACCCATGCGGTAACAAGGACCCTTGTTGGGAATGGCACAGTGAAGCTCTGAGGCCCTTCTGTCCACAAACCTCGGCCCCCCTGGCACTTCACTGGCAGAAGAGCCCCATCGCTCCCAGCAGGTGTCTCTGCATGCACTCATGAGTCCTTTTGGCTGCAGCTAAAAAAGGCCTTTCAGACATGACACCTCAATATCACACTAACACACTCGGAGCGAGAGCGAGTGAGTCACCAACGCTGGCTTGGGTGCAAACGAAGCACGACTCCATTTCACTTCAACACCAGGAGGGAACTGACCACAGGAGCTGATTACAAGTTAAAACAAGGCCCAGAAGACAGAAATGCCAACAGCTAAATGTATAACGGGATAGTGCAGAGGGGGAACTACTATGAGACTATGGAAGCATTTTAGTTGGCAAAGGGACAACTGGTGAAAGCAAGGGGTGTAAAGAGCAGGAGTTGAACTTACACAACGAACCCCCAGTCGATTTTTAATCGAATATTTTAAACAATTGAGATAATGTTCCAAGATAACACTAGAGATGACTAAACTGCCCCTCCCTGGTCAATGGTGGAAAACATATTCTTCAAAAGCATGTTTAAAATAGGCAGTCTCTCCTGGAAGGAAATAATCTGCCCAGTGCTGTCAGAAGTGGGACTCAAAAGAGAACTGTAATCATTTCAAAAAGAAATAGTTACCTCTATGTAGGCTGATAGCCAAAGTTTGGACCAGGAACGCAGCATGGGAACTGATTTGAGGCGTAATTTCAATTATTACCAGGTCGCCACCTAATTTCTGACAATGGCTGTGTTCGAAACCGCATACTAAAAATACTGTGCGTACTACATTTTAATGGCAATCAGCCTGATTTAGTATGATTAGTACGCTAGTATGCATTTTTGAATGCAGCCATAGGGTCTGGAATACTGTAGTGTGTACCCAATGCAAACGCTCCCTGATTAGTGAGAATCAAACTTATGTCCGTAGAGTCGGCTGGGACTTGCAAGCAGCTCCGGAACAGACTTGACTTAATAATGACATTACATTACATTACATTACGTGGCATTTAGCAGACGCTCTTATCCAGAGCTAAGTGCAAATCAAACACAATTACGCAACAGTGTGCCACTCTGTTTTTGTGAGTGGTGCTCGGAAGTACCCGGAAATGTTGCTGTCCGAACCACACCTCCAGTGTAGACTGTGGCCTGAATGCATTGCCCTTACACTCAGTCGTTTGTATCACGTGACTTGTATCTAGGTAGTCTACAATATTATTTAACCACATTGCATATACAGTCCCCCAAAAGTGGAACAGGAAGGCAAATTCCTTTTTTTGGCAATACACTGAATACTGTTGATTGAGTTACCTTCACCCCTGTGGAGACTGTTTGTGATGTCACTAACTGATGTTTTGTGGTTTTTCTTCACAGCTCTCACAATGTTTCTGTCATCAACTGCTGTTGTTTTCCTTGGTCGAACTGTTCGATGTCTTGCTTCGTATGCCAGCGGTTTCTTTCTTTGTCAGAACATTCCAAGTTGTTGTACAAGCTATCCCCAATGCTTGTGCAATGGCTTTGATTTCCCTTCTTTTCTAAGCTTCAAAATGCCATGCTTTTTTCCCAAATACAACTCTCTGGTCTTCATGTTTGTTTACCTTTCCTAACACAGACAAAACCCAAGGGTAAAACCAAGAGTAGACAGTCTGAACTATTTATTGTTTAACCAATCAATCTAACAAGACACATCTGGGCGACAAGAAACACCTGTCCAATACTTTTGCTCACCAGAAAAATCAGGTGGTCTGATACAAAAGGTGATATGTTCCAAGTTGTTTAACAAACCTCAATAAAATTACCAGGAAATAATAGCTGAAATTCGGAACTGAAATCTCATGTACATCGTGTGACCTCAAACTGAATTGTCTTCAGTGTATAGAAAAAAGGAATTGACCTTGCAGTTTCAGTACTTTTGGAGGGCACTGTATACACTTGGTGATCGGGCGCGTCTCCGGCTAGTCAGATTGAAACCCGATTGCCAATTTGCACGCAAAGTGCAAAACCAAGACCACCCACTTCCTTTTTTTCTGCAACTTGCAGAGCAAATATGCTAGCCACTAGAATAATTGCAAGTTTGTATGACAGACAACGTACAACAGAAGACGGCTGTGTGTAATACAGCAGCGGCCCTGGTTGCAGCCGTAACAAAAACAGTTTGATTTCTGTAACTATTCTCAAGTTTGTATGAAAGGGATCATCAGATTTATTTTTTGGTAAGCCTATTGTTTGGCATATGTCTGTCTGTCAGCCTCAAAATGACTTCATTGACTTTCATTGGCAGAACTCTGGTCCTCTGGTGTTGAAAAATGCCAATAACAGACTCCAAAGGCAATCAAAAGCCTAGAATCGAAACTGGATACTTAAACTTATACATGCACTAAGGGAGTGATTGAATGCACCTGACTAATCAGAAATGACTGAGAAGCCAACTGTCCCAATTACTTTTGGTCCCCTTAAATGGAGGCACTATGTATGAAAAGGGATGTATGGATGTATATATCCTCAAATTAAAGGTGACAGTCAGCAGTTTAAAATCCAATGTACTAGACTACTGAGCAAAAACAACAGAAATTGTACCACTGTCAAAATACTTACGGGTTGCAGTGTATAGGTTATATATATTATATGTCAGTAATATAAAATACTTTCTTCCAAGCAGTCATGTTAATTCATTGCAATGTATTTCCAAAATGAAAGATTCAGATCCAAAATTATTTCACTCATCTAGTTAAAGAGTGGTCTGTTGCAAATATTTGACATTTAAATAAATGTGTCCAGCCTATAACATCATCATGACATTTGTATTTAGCAGAGGTGGGTCAGGGCACAGCTGAAGTCTGCATGCACCAGCAGGTCGTGGAGGTATACGACCCAGTGGTTTCAGGGCGTGTAGCTTCACCACCATGAGACGCTCAAAGGTGGCTGGCGTGTTGCAGAGCCCAAACAGCATGACTGAACGGTACCCATGATGATGTGAACGCCATCTTGCTTCTTGATTCTGTCTCAAACACGGGCCAGCTCCACCTGGCAGTAGCCGCTGCGGAGGTGGAGGGAGCTGAACTGGCTGGAGCCATGTGGTCAAGGGTGTCGTCGATGCGGGGGAGCGGGTAGTGGGCCTTTCTGGTTGCGTCAATGAGGTGTCGGTAGTCGACACAGAAATGCCAGGTAGAGTCTTTCTTGGCTACGGGCACGGCTGGGGCCCAGGGGTTGTTAGAGGGCTCGATGATGCCTGCTGCTGCCATCTCTTGGATCTTTTGCTCCGCCGCCTGCTGGTTTGTTGGCGCTAGCCGGTGGGGGCGTAGCTGAACAAGGGCTGCAGTGCCGTGGTCGATGTTGTGATGGACCAGGCCGGTTTGCGTGCGGTCCTGCGAAGATGTCGACAAACTGGTTCAGGAGGGCTGCCGCTGCCGTTTGGTGTCGAGGCCTGACAGCCACGCTGCCTCAGGTGCATGGAGGAACTGGGACTGTGAAGACGTGCCCCCAAACAGGGCGAGCGGGTCCAGCCCTATGATGCAAGGGTCTGGGATGTTAGCAAGAGAACGTCACGCTGGGTTAGCTCATCACTCACCCTGGTAAAGCTTGGGGAGCACGCCAGGACTTGGCGGATGTGGTGGACCCTGTGTCCCCTCCGGCTCGGCAGGGGTGCCCGTGGATTTGGGAGTGGAGTCCCTTTAGATAGAGCGTGCCCCTGGTAGGGGAGATAAGAGCGTGCCTCTGGTAGGGAAGCCTGGGTCCGCCTGCTCCATTGGGCAAGTCTGGGAAGGCAACATTGGGTTCCTGGAGACCCGACTTCGCGTTTCCTCACTGTGCAGCCTATCTGTGACTGCAGGGACAGCAAACTGCTCGGGTCCCTGGCTTACGTCCCTGGTCTTCGGGGCCCTGGCTTACGTCCCTGGTCTTCGGGGCCCTGGCTTACGTCCCTGGTCTTCGGGGCCCTGGCTTACGTCCCTGGTCTTCGGGTCCCTGGCTTATGTCCCTGGTCTTCGGGGCCCTGGCTTACGTCCCTGGTCTTCGGGGCCCTGGCTTACGTCCCTGGTCTTCGGGGCCCTGGCTTACGTCCCTGGTCTTCGGGGCCCTGGCTTACGTCCCTGGTCTTCGGGTCCCTGGCTTATGTCCCTGGTCTTCGGGTCCCTGGCTTATGTCCCTGGTCTTGCGTCGCGTATTGATGACGAATTGTCATGACAATGTTGTGTGGCAGAGCTCCATCACGTAACTGACAGACCTGGAATTCAATGCTCAATCGTTTAATTGCTTAGGAAACATATGATCAAGTAGTCAAGTTTCAACACAGTACAATGACCGCTGGGCCAATAGCCCAATAACCCAGCCGCCCCCAAACCCCACTCAGGGTGACATGCAATTTTAACCTACAGGCACACGTTGTATTATATGCTAACATCGTGCGCTAGCCAACTGACATGTTCTCAATGACAATTTTAGTCAACAGAGCTTGAATAATGAAAAAAGTTATCTTGCCAAACCGGAAGTGGCTGACTTAGTGACTCGAGGCACGCTGGGAGCACAATATGTAAGTAATAACTATAATGTCTAACATAAGTAATTGCAAATGTAATGCTCATTTAAAAGCATCATATTTCTTCCTGTACTATATATGCTGCAGGATAATTAGAAAAGCCAATGCTCATTCTTCACCCAGCTCTTTGAAATGACAACGCCTGCATATGCAGCCTGAGTTACTGTTTGTCCCGGGCCATTTAGCCACAGTAAGCAAAACCGCTCAGCCCTCCTGCTATTCAACACCATTACACATGCGGACACATTGGCCATGTCTGCAACAGCCTCCTAATTACTGTGTCCTCAAAATACGTACTGCCTACTAAACACACTGCCTACTTATTTTATAATGTGATGTACTCCCGAATGCAGACTGTTAGGCCTTTCACACTGGCAAGGCTCCGTGCCGGTTCCGGTTCCCAAACCTAATTATGAACTGGCCGGCGCTTTCAGACCGAAAATAAATTGGTTCGGAACCTGAAAAGTTGGTTCTCAGCTGGAACCAAAAAATAGTTTCCCTAGCGAACCGTGACGTCATCAGTGGGTGTGTCATATTCCGCCTGCCTTGTGCATCGAGCAACGCCCTCTGTTGATGATGGAGGGCGGTGGAACTTTGGTTGTGCTTAAACTGGTATGGACACGGGCTGGTTCGCCAGAAAGCACCGAGGTTCTGAGACTCCAGAACGGAAGCAGAGCCAGAACCAGAACGACGTCTGTCCGAAAGCGGTATATGAGTACACTGGGAGAGTTGTTAAGTAGACAATTTTGTTTCTTAATGTAGTGTACTTTAATATACATATTTCCAGGGTTTCGCTGAGTAACACATGGGCAGACTTTTTAGGAAGTAAACCATACTTTTCAGGAGGTCCCACTGAGGTCCAATCCCAGTCCAATAGATTATAGAGGCCCTTTTATATTATTAAGGGTGGATATTTTACGACAATTCCTGCATACCGTTGGAAAATTGCATGGGGAATATGGCACGCAGCCATGCTCCACAGTAGGCCATAGTGTTTAGTAGACACACTAGAGATTACAGAAGGAGAATGGGGGGTAAAGCGGGGGGTTCTGCAGTTGTTTGTCGTGGGGATTGTTGACGGGTCGCAGAGGGTACCAGCAATTGCGATTGTGGGTCAAAGATCTTCCCAGATCCAGCCCCACTGGTCCTTTGATTATATTTGGTTTGAATTTTAATAAAATTCAATAAAAAAATAATAAAATTCCAAAAAGACCAAAATTGATTGTCTTGGTCAGGGTGTAATAATTATGGAATCTTGAGTTAGGTGAAATCAACTTTTTATTAAATGCATGTTTGATTTTGGTTGAGTCCATTTAAACATTAATAAAGTACAGTATTTTCACATGTTGACATTTTTTAGTTAATCTCTACACTCTACACTCACCAAGCACGTTATTAGGAACATTTTTACTTTATTACACCTACGTATTCAGGTGATTATCTAATCAGCCAATTGTGTGGCAGCAGTGCAATGCATACAATCATGTAGATATGGGTCAGGAGTTGACATCAACCATCGAGATGGGAAGAAATGTGATCTAAGTGACTGACTGTGGAACGGTTGTTGGTGGCAGACAGACTGCTGATCTATTGGGATTTTCACGTACACTACAAGTCTCTAAAGTTTGCGAAGAATGGTGTAAAAAAACAAAACAAAAATCCAGTGAGCAGCAGTTCTGCAGACAGAAACGCCTTGTTAATGAGAGATGTCAGAGGAGAATGGCCAGACTGGTCAAATCTGACAGAAAGATGACAGTAATGCAAATAACCACACATTACATCAGTGGTATGCAGAAGGGCATCTGTGAACACACAACACATCTTAACTCTCAGTGGATAGGCTACAGCAGTAGAAGTCTAAAAAATAAGTCTACCTAATAAAGTGCTCAGTGAGTGTAAAAGTATTGTTTGTGCATTTCCAGTCAGAGGTGCCAATAACTTTACATTAACATTACAATATCCTGGTTAATGAGAAAAAAATATATTTTTTAAAATATTCCTGCATGTAGCCTACATAGGTGGAATACAATTCTAGTATGAAAAATGTATGTTGTGATGTCATAATTTAACTTAATGTTGATATGACACACTGATTAACAAGAACTATGAAAACTGGCACTTCATGTCAAAAACGGTTGGCAGCTAGTGAATAGGCAAGCCAGGAGCCACGACTCACAGGAATAGTATGCAGCAGTAGCTACAAGCCGTGTTTCTGATGGTTGCGTAACTGAGAAATGGCAACCTTTTTAAAGGTCCTTTTTTTATAATCCTTCCTATGTAGATTATAAAGGACTTGTAGGTGCTATAAAAGCACTGCACGGTATAAAAGTATGAAGTATGAAAACGCACAGTCTGCATAATCTGCATTAAGAAACTAAATATAAGCAAGCCTGTTAGAGGCTAAATATATCCGCCTTCAGCACGGCCACCTTGTAGCCGGATGAAATCCCAGCGCTCGGCACAGACAGTGTTCAGTTTGTTGTGGAGCTGTTAGCCAATCATTACATGACATTACATTAATGGCATTTGGCAGACACTCTTATCCAGAGCCACTTACAGTTTAGACTAAGCAGGAGACAATCCTCCCCTGGAGTAATGCAGGGTTACGGGCCTTGCTCAAGGGCCCAACGGCTGGGCAGATCTTACACCGGGGATCGAACCAGCGAGGGGTCCCATGTACCTTAACCACTACGCTAAAGGCTGCCCAATCAAAACAGAGGTTAATTTATATTAATGAGCCTTAAAGACACAGTCACTAAAACAGCCTGTTCTTGGTAAAGCTTGTGAGAGACACTGGAGAATGGACATTTAAAACAGGATAGAGAGTTTTTGGTACTTAAAACACACAAACATCTTATGGATATCAAGACCTAAATGTAAAACAATCAGACATTTTTATTAATAAATAAACAAATAGTACTACCTATTGAACGAGAACATCAGTTTAGAATGGAAAAATATATATAATAATAATAATAATAATAGCTAAAATAAAATAATAAAAATTACCTAACCACCTGTAGACCACCTGTTTAACTTGGCTACGTTCAACAACTTCAATTTAAACTCACACACTGCTCAAACATGCCGATGTACACAAACATACAGAAACACACACCCACAGTATTTTTGTGACTACGGTAGGCTACACCATTCTTGATTATGTGATATAATAAGCAGAACTCATATTCCATACAGGATTTAATTTGCATCACTATTCAACAGCTAGAAGTAGCAGCTCAAAAGACAACAGGCTACATGTCTGGTTGCCCTGGCACCCAATCAAGAGGCGCACTTACAGGTTTTCCAAATAAATGTTTCAATAAATGATTTCAAGGTCTACCTCGGTACACAAGGCCCAGATTTTCATAATCATAATCATAAATCATAATAAAAAAGAGACATTCCCTGCCGTATACATTGGCATCCAGGCAACTTTTACAATAATGAATTATATTCAAACATCTTTTACAAAATACCATGGCCTTCGCAGCTTGGCATGTAGCAACTGTTTCTGGACAACAGGATGCACAGTCAGCACCTGGGCCGATACATCCCATACATAGCCAGCCAGGAAGTATGGCAGACCTTACACTTCTAAATGGCAGGGCACGCCACTTTGTTACTGTGTAGTAACAAATTATTTATTCTCAAAGAATATGTCTTTGCCAAACGGGTAGGTTAACAGCACTTCACATTTACATACTTCTGTATTTGGGCTAATGTTTTTAGTTGGGCTTCTGCATCAGTGTATTTAGTTAGACGTGACTTCGCTCCTCTTTTTTAAATATCAGAGTCAGCCGCGCCCATCCGTCATCACTTTCAGTCCCGTAGCTGCGAGTCGCAAGGCTACAAAAAAACAACAGGGTGTAATTTAATATCGCAGAAAAAAAAAAGTAATTACTTGCGTCAAAGGCTGGCTAAGGGCACAAAGTATAAAAAAATTAATAAAATAAAAAATAAATAATCGACCTGGTCAAAGATTTCAAACTTTTTTCAAACAGGGACCAAACCCCTCCTGTTCAATCACAAGCTGGTTGTAGAAGCGGATCTAATATCGCTTGCGTTTAGATAGATGGCCAAGTTAGAAGGCTAGCTTTATTTACACATTTTCGCTCATAGGGTGCGCATATATCGAACTTTATTTTCAGTTATGTACAGAACCTAATTGCCTGAATACAAATCAACTGCTTGTGAATGTTTAATAGCCTATGTCCGAACTCGTTTTGGGTATACCCGATTGCAAGTCAAACTTTAAACATCACTCACGCCACTTGCTACGTCATTTCCATCGGGCTAGTCCTCATACGGCGCTTTGGTATTATTCCGTAACTGTATCAGCCGATATCAGCGCACAGTTCTGTGGGTCTTATGGGTTATTTTGCGTCACAACACAGGCGACGCTGTTGGTATTGGAAGACCTGAAAGGGTACATGGTATGTGCCGTGTGCATTCCGCTGTATATTGAATTTATTTGTTATTGTAAAGTAAAAAAAACTAGACAGTCATTATTATTATTATTATTATTATTATTATTATTATTATTGTTCTGATTTTGCATTCAGTGTCTGGTTTTCGTTTGTACTGACGGATGTGTGAGGGTCACCAGGGACAATGACGAGCACCAGTGCGCGGTGTGCTTAACAGCCACTGCTGCCATGGCCTCTCTCTCTCTCTCTCTCTCTCTCTCTCTCTCTCTCTCTCTCTCTCTCTCTCTCTCTCTCTCTCTCTCTCCTGCCTCCCACACGGATGTCCTGTTTGGTTTTCTTTTGTTAGCGCGCTGTCATCTTCACCCATTTTTTCTAATGCATCCAAATACTGTTATCCATAATAGGCTACTGACATGTATTTATTTAGCCTTATATACCTTGTCATACAAGTTGCAATGTTTGTAACTTTAATAATATTTTTTGTGTGTTATTTTTTCTCTTTATTCCTGTGTGTGTCCCTTAAGATACGATTCAGGGGCGGTCATAATATTATGACTGCCGGTGGGAATAATTGCATCAGAACGTAGAATAGTCTTCAAACTGAGTGGCAGAAGCACACCTTCCTCTGCGTTATCAGTTATTTATGCCTGAAGTGGAGGAGGGCCCAGTTTCAGCGCTGAGTGATGGCCTCCTCTTTAGATTGGTGGGATTGCCAAGCATTATAATTCAAGAGCGGAATATGGATCCGACATGTTCACGTTCCCCTAGCTGTGCTCTTTGTCAAGATCAGCCCAGTGCTGCTGCTTTGAAATGTCTCTGTGAAAAAAATGGCTTTCAACCACACCCCCGAAATGTCATTTAGAGAATCAATATCCAGAGTGACTGACTACTGTTCGCATGAGCAAATGGGAGCTTTGATTCTCGCCCGCAAGAAGCACCCTTCACCATGGCAAAATAGGGGATCGGGGATTCTTTGCTGCGTGCAGTCTGCTAAATGTTTGCTGCCCAACACTGTTTAGTTTATTGCAGCCTGAGCTGCAAGGCACCGTTTTCAACAGATCAGATACAGCTGACAAATCGGATTTCTGGAGGTCCGACATACAGGCTTGTTCATTCACTCACAATTTACTTCCATTTGACCCGACGACTAGTTATACAACCTGGTGACTCCCTAATGCATAATAATATCATAATTTGTTGTTTAGCTGATTCTTTTATCCAAAGCAACTTACAACCCTGCTGTAAAATGCAGCTATGCCAGCTTTACCAGCTTGAAAATTGTGCTGGTCACAGTGGTTATAAGCTGGTCTGGCTGGGTATGAGCTGGTCAACCAGCATGGTCAAGCTGGTCATAAAGCTGGTCTAGCTGGTCAACCAGCTAGTGCTGGTAGCTTGCTGTTTCAAAACATTGTTTGAGCTGGGAGTTGGTCTGAAATGGTAAACCAGCTAAACCATGTTTTTTCTGCAGGGAGTTTATTAGCCTAGACAGGGGACAATCCCCCATGGAGGATAATACCGTGGTTACACCGGGGCTTAAACCACAAACCTTCTGGGTCCCAGTCATGTACCTTAGCCACTAGGCTAAAGGCTGCCCCAGTCATGTACCTTAGCCACTAGGCTACAGGCTGCCCCAGTCATGTACCTTAGCCACGAGGCTACAGGCTGCCCCAGTCATGTACCTTAGCCACTAGGCTACAGGCTGCCCCAGTCATGTACCTTAGCCACTAGGCTACAGGCTGCCCCAGTCATGTACCTTAGCCACTAGGCTACAGGCTGTCCCAGTCATGTACCTTAGCCACGAGGCTAGAGGCTGCCCCAGTCATGTACCTTAGCCACTAGGCTACAGGCTGCCCCAGTCATGTACCTTAGCCACTAGGCTACAGGCTGCCCCAGTCATGTACCTTAGCCACTAGGCTACAGGCTGCCCAGGGATGTTAGGGGATGTAAGTCCTCGGCAGGGTATTGATGATAGGAGACGGCATTTCTGGAGTGTTTACATTCACACCCAGTACCAACTGCCTCTGGGTGCAATTCAGTTTGGATTCGGGAAAATTAAAAGCACAAAAAGACAAGTGGAAGTAGGAGCACCTCAAAACAGGACTTTGACTTTCTTTAGACTGTCAAAAGGTTGATGTTCACCCCTGGGTCTAAAGATACGGGTTGTCTGTGGAATCTCCCTGGTCTTGACGCACGGATTGATCGCTGAATTTGATACGTCAGTGCCCTCCGGCCTCTGCCAGTGCGTGAGGGCCGAGGTGCACTGTGAGCCCTTATCAGAAATCTGTGCTGAGGCAACGTGGGCACTGCTATGGTGCTCCAGCGGGGGGAACCGCCCCTCCATTGTACAGGCCCCAGACAGACAGCCTTTTATTCTTGTGAAAAGGCAATCGCCAGAGAATGTCACACTCCCAGGGGTATGCTCTCAAAATGTTCTGTTCATTTTTTGCTTTTCCATTTTCAAGTATATAGACTATATAAAAACTAAAAGTACTGATGAATTCTTACCTTCTGCTCCCCATGGCGAATTATTACAAATGACAAATCTATTCCACACGTCGTATTTTTAAAAGGGAATGTGAAACAATTTCAGATGATGCTCTCATCTCAATGTAAACTGCCAGAATTGCATTCTACTCCCTGCTTGCCAATATTAGCTAGGCGGTATTAAAATATCAATGAACCTGCTTAGACCAACTTAGACTTAATCTACCACAGCTATCTCACCTAGGTTGAAACAAGCCGATAATATAGCTCAAACTCAAACTAGTCGTGTTCAGGCTGAAGAGCTTTCTGTGCACAGAATAACTGATTTTAGGGAAGTTCAAATGGTCGATTGGACTTATTGTGTTCAGATGGCACACCTTTGCCAACCAGGCCATTTGAGAGACCTATTGGGGAATCATTGACTTAGTTCTGATAGGACACAGCTATGCATTAATTAGATAGAATAACTTTTTCATAATGTGTCTATCAATGTGTGATATGTGATGATTGATTCGGTTAATTCAGTGGAGTATGACGAGATCAAATCCAAACATGTCAAATTTGTTGCATTATTTATTAAGCAATGAACGCTTTATAAATAAAATGTATTATTAAATATTATCATTACAGGCATAGTCTCTTCTGAAAGGTAACCCTTGGGGGTTTGTTGTCCAAATTTGGCTATCAAATAAAATTTAATAAAACAAAGTCACAGAAGCTTAAACACATTGGAAGTAGAATGCTTTTTCTTGACAAAAATATTTGTATTTGAGTGGAGACAGATATATGTGGCTGTGCCTGGTTGGCTTAGAAATTTACTGGAGCCACAGCCACAACACTGGATAAATCCCCTTTCAAATCTGATGACAATATCACCAAACATGAGCATTCTGCATTGCTTATGCATAAGTTATCTCTAGGTGGGTTTCCATAAAGGCAACTTGGAGACTCCAAAAGGACACAATATATAGTATACTAAAATTACCCTGGAAGAAGTGCACCAAAAAAAGTGTCTCCCCCTAACCCTGCGTCTCAGTCACCCCCCACCTCTCCCTCTGATTCAGCTGGTATATCTGTGACCATATTGACCAAAATTTACTGCAGGAAATAAGGATTGAATGCAAATAAACCCACTCCAGCCCATGCAACTTATGGGGTTAAAGACTTTATTCCAGAACTCTAACGTTATTAGTTTTTTTGTTTGGATAGTTTGCACTTCAACCTCATCATTTCAGATCTAATGCGCTGGAGTACAGAGCCAAAACAACAAAAACGTGTCACTGTCCAAATACTTACGGACTGCACCGTATCTGCAGTGCAGGTCCACATAATTTTCATTTGCTATAAACTATATGGTTTCTACTTATAAAGTACCCCGCCACTAGTTCGGAATTTGCGGGAATGATAAATCAACGCAATTCATTTTTTATTTTACTTTATAGTTCTCAATTGTCCACTGCTTTCCCATTACTTACGGGGCCTGGCACATTTATGCACACTCTCCCCTTCCTCTTGATCTACGGCCTTAATAAACTACCAACAGCTCTATCATCCTTTTGTTTACTGTCCTCAATGAAACCGGTCCTTCTCGGCCTCATCTGCAAAGACTTAATCCATTTTACAGTGTGGCCCGAGGGGCTTCCGCTCTGCTCCTGTTAGGCCATCTTGGAGCCGATTAACCCTTTACGGTACAGGATAATGATGCCAATAGGCGCAAGAAGCGGGCGGTCAACAGGTTAAATGTGAAGGAAAATAATTGAAACTGTTCTACTTTTTCAAGTGCTTTATAGGCGATAGGCAGCATCTGTGAGCGAAAAACGTTCATTTATGATCGGGGCAGGGAGTGGGAAATATTCTTCGCAAATCCGATTTCCTGCGTAAATGAGTGCGTACGTATTTAAATTCTCTTAAAGCATTAATACAGATACTGAAATATATGATATTATTTATTAAAAATGATCTGTCCCAGCACAACCCTAGGTGCAGGGGTGCCGTGCACATGATTGGAGGTAACCACTCATTCCAGTCCAGAGCTCCCCAGTCATTTAAAAACCGGTATCTGACAAATATATCCACACCACTACACACAACACAGTTTGTTTACTACCTATTTGAAGTTTACACAAAACTCACACAAAATGCAAGTCCATTATACTAGTGTCCTGATATACACCAGCGGTCATCAAATCTGGACCTCAAATCCAAATCCGGCCCTGGTTTTCTTTTCTCCCATGTAATTAACTGAACAACTGGTGCTACTATGACTCGCCTGGCTGTCTTCACACCTGACTCCCAGGTCAAGGAAGGGTGGGAAACCAGCAATTCTCAGATCTCAAGGACCGTGTTTGATGATTCCTGGTATACACAGTGTATTCTGGCATACAACTGCAGGCACAATGTTCTGCAGTCAAGGGGAAAACTCTGGGAAAACCTCTGAACTTACTTGGTTGAAGTAAGGCACCCGCTATACAGCGGAATTCTCAGCACGCATCAAATTATACAGTAATTGTAATGACAGTTTTAGGAAAGTTTGGTTGTACCCGCAGTACATTCACCCATTTCTTTTGTCTTTAGTTTTGGCAATGGCTGCGCTCAATTTGTCAGTTTCCTGCTGACTTTGGCGATTGCTGGTCCCCTATTGCTCCTTCTTGAATCGATCTAATGCAATTGCCTGATTTACAACAGGAGAACTTGTTGGTAATCTGCGTGATTTTGTTTTTTCTGGCACCCATTACAAATCAGTCTCAGATTAGCTTAGCTTGCTTTTTCAATCAATAGGGAGGTAAGCCAGGTATATGAGTAATACCTTTAACCATTTAGGTCCCATAGGGAATCTACTGCAACATTAAATCTTTTTCAATTCCTTTGTAATTGTCTAAAAAATGGAATTTACTCTATGTAATGTGGTATTCTGCTCTACTTTGACCAAATATGTGGGATGAATTATTGCAAGTAGTAGTTATAAAAAAATTCAAAGCATTCTGTAACAATCTGGAAATTCTCATTTTCTTTGTTAGTATTTGTCAGACGTGAGTCAAACTGTATATTTTAGCCTTTTAGACACAAGCGAAATACCTGCAGATTACTGACAATAAACCCCCCAAAAAAACGATTTTCAACAATAGGCACAGTAACAGTAACAATTTGTTTAGTAACTTAAGTTTTGTTTGCAGGACATTAACAGGGATTTGCAAGATTGTTTTCAAATCTTGCAAAATAGCAAAAAAAGCAGTATTTCAAACTGGTTTATTATAAACTGGTAAATGTAATGTAATGTAAACTGATCAGTGTTAAGCCAAGTCTATTAGGCTTAGAGTTATAGTAAAGATACTTTGTCAGAGTTTATGGTATTGTTCACTTAAGCCTGCAAAACTATCACTAACTTGCTGTTTTTTTCCAAAGTGTATCAAAATTCGCCACACACACACATACGCACTCACACTCACATACGCACGTGCAGGCACGCACGCACACACAACACAGACACACACACACACACACACACAGACACACACACACATAAGCATGGGCAGACACACACATATGCACGCATACACTCACATACGCACGTGCAGGCACGCACGCACACACAACACAGACACACACACACACACACACACAGACACACACACACATAAGCATGGGCAGACACACACATATGCACACACACACTCACATACGCACGTGCAGGCACACACACACACACACAGAAATATCCCACCCGGTCCTGAGGAGTTATGCTCTGTCCGTGCCTTGGGTCTGAGGGGGACCGAGGATCTGCTGATGTGGGGAAAATGTATAATGCAATTACGTGGTCCGGGGTGTCGGCCGAAAATCCATCATCCCCCGGGCGGCCGCCGCTACGTCTCGCTGACTAACCCTCACAGGCTTCCCTCTTACATAACCCTTTAAATCAGCCCACCCATCTCCACGCTCCCTGCCGTCTGCCTCGCAGACTGGGCGGAGAGGGAACTGCGAGAGTTTAGTAGCGCACGTAGAGGCGGGGAGCCCATGCCACGGTTTAGGCTAATGCCTTAGAGGATCATAGATGTTTTTCGCCCAGCATTCATATGACAAGGTACTGTGGGATAGCTACCTGGCAAGTAGTAATTGCCAGTTCATGATGGCTATCAAAATGTGTGCTCGCTCTTTGAAGTATTGTTGTTATATGTCAATAGGGAGAGCAGTTATCTGTGTTTTGAAGTTACATGAGTTATATATGGAAGGGAAGAGGAATGAATGAAAAAGGTTCAGGGTTTAACGCTAAAGTAGAGGTTAAACCTGAGATGTGTATTGTTTCATATAGTATTTTCATGACATGATGGTTTAAAACAGCATCCTAATCAAACGAATTGAAATTTATAGCAAGCGCTGGGTTTGACTACATTGGACATTAAATAAACAAATATAACAATTTTGTACTATAGTTCTTGGTTTGTGGGTGTAAGGCTAAGAAAAAGGCAGTTTTCTCAGAATTCTGTTTTACAAAAATGCAACATTCAAACACACTGTGATTTCTGGAGTCACATCTCCGGAAACATTTAACCAATCTCACCAAGTGACACCTCATTTTTGTATCTCCCTTTTCGTAGGTTAACATTCGATAATAAACAGAAAGTCACATTTTTAAGCATGTATCTGAAGCATGGATGCAGTCACGTATCGCAGGTGTGCAAGGTAGCATCTCCAATGATACCAATCTCCTTCACTTGTACTTTCTTCCTGTGTTTGCTCTTAGTTGGTTGTAAGGCCCAAAATCCTTTCAAATGACCCATTTCATGATTCATGTTGGCAAAAAAAAGGTTATATAAGTTATAGCTAATTTCTTTTGAGGGCCGGCATATTCTTTTATAGAACTTGATAGCTAAAATGGGGTGGCCGCAAGCGATGGGCTGGTCTGCCCAATTAGTTACAGAGAAAGTCGGTTTGAGATGCCATTTGACAGTTAAAGGCAAGCCAATGGTCTTTTCGAACAGGTGATTCATTTTCAGGCACTCCCATGAGTCAGGGAACTATTATTGTCTAGCAACGGAACAGGAAGGTGAATAATGACCTCTAACACCCATCATCGTTAGAGACACCCACGTGAGAAAGCCTAACTTTTTAAACAGTTATTAAAGGTAGTGTGGTAAAAGATAGGTCCCAGTAATTATAAAACTCATAATGAACTGTTCCATTTTTGTATTCAGAAAGGAGTACCCCCCTGCTTGTTGTGTTATCGATAAGGTGCACAGAAAGATCGCACCATAATCAAGTTAATATCGAATTCACTACAAACAAATTCCAATTCCTACAAACAAAAACTAGCACGAATGAAAAGAACATGGACCTTTTTCCGTTTGACGTGAGATCATTTTTCTTTATTTTCCTGTTGTAATTAAAAGGTGCACAAGTTAACAGCAAAGAATTGCAGAAAACATTTTGGCCACATGTTGACCATCTTCTATTTTGTGTGAATCAGTAACCAGGGCATGTCTATTCTTCGAATTGAAAATTCTGTGGAGATTTAATTTATCCATGGTTAAATTTCATGCTTTTTATCAGATACTAGAAGTACATTAAACGGGACATTTCTTCACATGGTTATTGTACTTCTTTGTTGCAGGTGGAGCTGGACAGTAACTGACTCTGTTACAGAATGTGCTTGAGATAAGTTCAAGAGCTGATATTGGATATTGGAACTCCTCCATACTAAGAGAAATGTTTTGAGTTAGTGATCACCAGCCAATTTGCCTGCGTCATTATAGAGGCGAAAGGTTAAGACAGCTTTCATAGAGTGACAGAAAATATGAAGGCGAGTTAAGAGAGACAATGTGATGTTATATGACAAATGATTGGTTAGCTATATTGTATAAAGTCTAGGATACTTCCTACTGTTACTTTGGAATTCTCTGGTCTCTTGAAGCTTCTTGCATGGAGGACACAGATTCCCCAGATTATTCTGTTTTATTTTAAACTCAAGATTTGTAATGAACAACTATTGACTCTGAGTGCTCCTTCAACATCATTGCTGCCAATACAACTTCACCCACGTAAAAGGGACGAGGTGGAAAAGCGAAAAAAATATTTCCTCAACATCATCTCAATTATTTATTAAGCTTTTTCAAGCTTATTGTTTTTTCCTGTACTCAAATCACCCGACCACAATCTATTCTAGCGCCATTCGCAATGGACTTTGTCCGTTGAATCACTGTAATGTAATGAATGCGTACTGATACTACGCACGGCCAGATACGCAGATACTGCGCAGTCTTGACCGGTTTTGGGAAGCCGGTGGTAAGTATGTCGGACAGTCGGCTATTTTCGTAGGCTGATATGAGTCACCCATACGTTCGGACGATGAGATGAGCCCCCTACAGCTTCAAAAAGTTGAGTGTCACTCTGAATGAAAGATGCAGGGAAGTGGGGTTTGGAGGGGGGGGGGGGGTGTTCTCGGTGAACCAGAGGGGAGGGGGGGAGTAAGGAGCAGATAAAGAGGGTGGGGACGTTGAGTCTTCCTTTGAGAATTCGTAGGAGCCTACATGGTCAGAGAGAGAGCGAGAGAGAGAGAAGGAGAGTAATCACACTTCTGCAGCTGAACACCAGAGGATTCCCCCACCAGAGAGAAGCTCACCTCCGCGTCCCTGTCTCATCCCTCGCTCCGGACATGGCCAGGGTCCTTCTCCTCTCCGCCCTGCTGGCATCTCTCAGCTGCTCCAGGGCAGCCGTCATCACGGGGGTGAGTCTCCAGGAGGAGGAGGAGGAGGAGGAGGAGGAAGGTTGAGACGAAGGATCTCCCAACCTGCTCTCTCCGCTGCCCTCCCTGTTCCGGCGCGAGGTTGAACCTGCTGGTATTTCTGCGCTTGACCTGTTTTGTCTCCATTTTCTTTCTTAAAGTCACTTTTACTGTGTGAAGGTTTTTTTGGGCTGCATACTTGCTAGGAGGGCAGTGGTTAAAATAAGATAAGATTCATGTGTGGTATGGGCATAGTGATAATATGAGTTGGTTTGAGATAAAAAATAAAATTCACTAATATAGGTGCTATATCAGTTATGTTGATGATGATAATGATGATGAGAATTTTTTAAATTATTATTCGTAGTAGTAGTGGTAGTATTATTTGATAGGATAGAAGTGATACAACGACTTGTTGAGAGGACTGATGAGGTCTCTTCTTGTGTGGTCAAGTTAAGACAGAAATGTGTAAGAGAATAAAGTCTTAATATGAGTTGTTGTAGGGTAAAAACGGATTAAGAAAGAAAAATGGGTGCGTTCATAATGCTGATGGATGATTTTTTTTATTTCATGCCAGCCTTATATACACTCAGTGACCAATTTATTAGGTAGACCTGTACACCAGCTTGCTATTGCAAATATTTAGTTAGCCAATCATGTGGCAGCAACTAAATGCATAAAAGCATGCAGACGTGGTCAAGAGGTTCAGCTGTTTTTCAGACCAAAATGTAAAAGGGGTAAGAAATGTGATATAAGTGACTTTGACCGTGACATGTTAGATTGTTGGTGCCAGACAGGGTGGTTTAAATATATCAGAAACTGCTGATCTCCTGGGATTTTCATGCACAATAGAGTTTGCAGATAATGGTGCAAAAAACAAAAACATCCAGCGAGCAGCAGTTCTGTGGGCCAAAACATGTCATTAATGAGAGGTCAGAGGAGAAGGGCCAGACTGGTCAAAGCTGACAGGAAGGTGACACTAACGCAAATAACCACACATTAGAACAGTGATATGCAGAAGAGCATCTCTGAACACACTACATGTCAAACCTTTAAGTGGATAGACTACAGCAGTGGAAGACTTAATAAGTCTAAAAAAAAGTATTAAATACCTAATAAAGTGCTCACTGAGAGTATATAACGTAATATAATATAATATATAAGAGCACAGTATCACTGGCTGTTCCTGTTTATAAGGGTTTGTGACATGGTGGGTTTCCTCATTTGTTTAAATAAGATAAGTAGATAATTTGATCTTATTTTGTCAGAGATTCTGAATAAGTGATTAATTTGTATTTAACATGTTAATATCACCACTTCCATATCTATCACAATTTTTACCATGTAAATATAATTTAAAAACGGTTTGGGTTGCATACTTGTGTCATTTGAGGAATGTCTGCCAAGAAGCAAAGCCAGTAATACCAGTGTCTCAGGGTCATGTTGATGAACTGCGTTTATGCAACACTCATTTAATGCAAAAGAATATAGAAACTTTACAACAGCAGTACAAATAAAACTTAACAGACATTCACCATTTTAACTGTAATTATATTCCCTTAATAGTAGGCAACATAATTCATAGTAATGTGTCTAGCACGTTATTGCGGTCAATGATTTAATATATCAATGCTATCCATCTGTATTCTAGGTACATGTCTTGGATATAACTCTTATGAGTCAATAATAATGATTTTGGACTGGGTCGCTGTTCTTGTCAGAACAATTCTACTGCTTTCTGTCATTATCATCATGAATTAAACAATGGAATTTACCAACAACCTTTAGCTTTCAAATCAAATCAATTTCAGTGGTGGTGTTCAGCTTTATTAGCCAGGAGCCATAACAATTCCCCCTTTTCTACTTTGTCATTATAATGTGTTTCATAGTCCCTTTCACAGTAATCGGATATGAGTGCGACTAGGTAAAGGCCAGCTCTTGTCAGTTCTTAACTGCGGCTAATGTTTTCATTCCACGACACTTGCATACGCAAGAGCTATTTTAGTTAATTCACAGGTAAGGCGTGAGAGATATGCAGATAAGGGCCAACATTCAGATATTCAGATTAGTTGATTAGGAGGTAAGAGCGGTCGTCTGGTAGTCGGAGTGTTGCTGATTCAATCCCCCACCCTGGGTGTGTCAAAGTGTCCCTGTGCAAGACACCTCACCCACAATTGCTCCTGACGAGCTGGCCGGTGTCTTGCATTGCAGCCCATCGCCTTGGTGTGTGAGTGTGTGTCTATTCACGTTTTGTGTGCAGTAGACACATTAAAGGAGGCATTGGAGAGCTGTACAGTAGATGATAATCACAATTGTGAAACCGTAATGAAAATGAACAAAATCTCATAAAAAGGTGAAACAGGGAGACCTGCCGCTCAGTGTAACAGCTAAGTGTTGAAAGGAAACTCGTTTTGTCTCCTCAAAACAGACCCCTTTTATACCTATGCCGTTTTCTTTTTTCAGTCTCTTGTCAGTGGAGAAGGTTGGATGGTATCGTGTTGAGATTTCAGCCGATGTCTTGATCCACGGTACAATGGGGCGAATCAAAGAGAAGGTCAAAAGGGAGCGGGTTCTGTCTCGATTGCTGCTGCTCAAAGAGGTTGGGATGAACAGAGGTGACCCGGGATTGTAGCAGCTTAGAAAAACAGAGATTCGGGAAGTCATCGTCTTTTGTGCTCCGGTACGGAGAAGCTGAGAGCTGAGGAGCATGGGATGTGCTTTCATTTGTGCTTTTTCATATTTCATGGCAGGTGGGGAAATCCTAGCGCAAATGTAATATGGCGAAAATATATGGAAATAAATGATATGGGCGAAACTCCAAACAACATATGGAAAAATAAACAAATTACTACCCCTTCCAGATGCTGCAATATGTTTATGTATGAAACTAAACTTATGTGTAATATATTTACCATATATATGAAGTCCACATATTTGCCATATACATATTTCAGCATATTCTTTTTCCATAAGTATTTTTCCTTTTTTATACGGTTTTATATTTTGTTTAACTGTCAATTGGTTGAAGAATCTCTGGGAACTGTATGGCTGTTTTCCAATTTTCCTAGCATCTAACGCAGGGATCAGCAACTCACAGTCGTCAAGGGCCAATAACTTCTGGTTTTCCACCCTCCCTTTACCGGGGGCATCGATGTGAAAACTGTCTGGCCAATCGATAGCACTAATTACACAAGAAACCCAGGGCTTGCATTTGGATTCAAGTTTTTGTTTTGGTCTGGAAGTTTTTGGTTTGGTCAAATACAATAACAGACCTAAGTTAAATATATATTTACCATCCAGTGGGTCATGAGTTTGGAATGAGCTCATTTGTTTGGAAACAACGTCTATGTGAAGAATCTGCTGAGCGAAAAAAAAAAACCCTAATCAGCCCCATTGCTATTAACAGTTAGGCTCAGAAAGACAGTTTTATGTGTTTTTGTAATGGTTTCTTCCCTGGGTCCTTTCCCCTGGTCAGGCTTGTGAGAGAGACCTGCAGTGTGGCCTGGGGACCTGCTGTGCCGTCAGCCTCTGGCTGCGGGGCCTGCGCATGTGCACGCCCAAGGGGGTGGAGGGGGACGAGTGCCACCCCTTCAGCCACAAGGTAAGGAACTACAAAAACCACCCCCTCCCATGAGCTACGGGGAACTGCCTGAGCAACCTCACACACACACGCACGCACGCACGCACGCATGCACGTACGCACACACGCACAAAACACGCACGCATACACAACACACACGCACACACGCACGTATGCACGTACGCACACACACGCACAACACACACGCACGCACACACAACACACACACAAACACACATACACACACACGCACACATGCACGTACACACACATGCACACACACAAACACACGCACGCACGCATGCACGTACACACACACACAAACACACACAACACACACACAAACACACACACATGCACGCACACACAACACACACACACGCACACACACACAAACACACGCACGCATGCACGTAGGCACACACACACACACACACAAACACACACAGGCACGCACGGCATGCACGTATGCACACACACGCACAACATACACACAAACACACACACACGCACGCACGCACGCATGCATGTAGGCACAAACACACACACACAACACACACACACACACACACACACACACACACACACACACACACAACACACACAAACACACACACACACAAACTCCCCCCAGCCTCCAATCACAATGGAAATGACCATAAAAAACCCTGTCCAACCCAGCTAACACAAAACGTTCTCACAATGTTGCTGCCATTTTAGAATGTAGTCAGAACATTCCAGAAGCATTGTGAGTAGCATTTCCTGTCACCTTAGAAAGGAGCAGTCTGTAAGGAGAGAAATCAGAAGGGCTCTAATATGAAATATATTTTAAGTTTTTCTTTCTTTTCTTTTTTTTGTTGTTGGTTGATAAATTGAGAATAAAATGAGAAATTAAAGAAATACCAGCAGTCACAAAAAAGATTTGAGCATATAATGTTTGGGTGTGTCAACAGCTCTTCTGTTGACAGATAGGTACAATGGACAAAAAACATGAAAAAAAAAAAAATCCCTTCATGGTAAATTTATTCAGTAAGGGCTAAATATTTTAAGAGTATATTTAAGTTTTGGATTCAATACTTTTCTGTGCTTGATTGATCGTGCCTGGTGCAATTGAGCCTGGACCTGGAGGCAGGGTTTGCACATTTTGAGAGCATTTCATAGGTTTCAATCCGCCAAGAGTGTATCACATGTTCAATCTACCAGACAAGCTCAGTAAAACAGTCATCTACAACGGACAGCCATTTTAAAACCCTTAATCCAACAAGTTGAACAGACAGCAATCCGCTGCAGGAAAGCATGTACAAAACCCAGCTAAATAATAAACTGTCGGTTGGCCAATGCATTGTGGGGAAGGACAACAGCCTCCCTGAAGATTGCAGTAGATAAACAGTTAAGTTTGTGTTAAGTGAGAGCACAAGCCACAAAACCATTAGTTTGCATTTTGCTTGACATATATGCTGTCAAAAAAACAGGAGCGAGCATTTGACAATATTAAGGGCAGGCAAGGGAGCAGTTATGGGACAGATACAGATGAGAAGCTATTGATCTCTCCCTTAGCATTTGGAGAAGGTGGAGCTGTATATTACCATCCCATAATTCTGTTGCCAGGCATTGGTCTCCCAGAGAAAGGAATGTGCAGGCAGCTAAAATGGTAGATTATCCCTGGAAGATGTGCAAGAAGAGACAAGAATAGAAGTGGATTTTGCCTTCCTTATGTAGATGAGGCTGCTGAGTGGGGAAGCAGCTAGCTTCATTAATCTCTGACTGACAATCATTTATGAATAGAACTGGTCATCTGCAGTGGAGGTTTCACGGAAACAGCCGGAAGGACCGGGGAGATCAGATATGTGGCTCTTTAGCCAGCATTCATTGGAATGATCTCCTTATCATTTCAATTCTGTCTCTCCTTTCATGTCGGATCAGATCAAATGCAAGGTTGTAAGGTCTGAAGCATTGATATGCATTACTATAGTGCATATATTTTAAATTACATTTACTTTCAAAGTCAAAATTGAGTCCCACTGAAAATATACACTCTACAATCTGGCCCTTCTCCTCTGACCTCTCTCATTAACAATGCGTTTTTGCCCGCAGAACTGCTGCTCACTGGATGTTTTATGTTATTTGCACCATTAACTCTAGAGACTGTTGTGCGTTAAAAACCCAGAAGATCTAGTTTTTGAGACACTCCAACCACCTTGTCAGGCACCAATAATTATTCCACGTTCAAAGTCAGCTAAACCTTTACATTTTTTCCCCATTCTTACATTTGGTCTGAAAAACAACTGAACCTCTTGACCATGACTGCATGCTCTTATGCATTTAGTTGCTGCCACATGATTGGCTGATTAAATACCTAATAAAGTGCTCACTGAGTATACATTGTAATATTCTGGTTGACCTACTACATTTTACTTTTATTCCAGAGAAAGGATGATCTTGGATGTTTATTAGTTCAATTTGGGCTTAAATTAAACCACACAGTACTGCATGGTAGGCGGCAGGGATGGTGCAGTGGGTAGCACTGCCGCCTCACAGCAAGGAGGTCCTGGGTTTGAATCCCCGTCGGCCGGGGCCTCTCTGTGTAGAGTTTGCATGTTCTCGCTGTGTTTGCGTGGGTTTCCTCCCACAGTCCAAAGACATGCAGGTTAGGCTGATTGGAGAGTCTAAATTGCCCGTAGGTGTGTGTGTGTGCCCTGCGATGGACTGGTGACCTGTCCAGGGTGTATTCCTGCCTTTTGCCCAATGTATGCTGTGATAGGCTCCAACCTCCCTGAGACCCTGTTCAGGATAAGCGGGTTAGGATAATGAATACTGCATGGTTCTGGGCTTCACGCTATGATACGTATTTAGAGTACAGTAACTCATCATAGCAAATGTAAAGAACTGAAATAAGCTATTTCTATTTAAAAGGCGTTTTACTTTTTGGATTTACTGCCATGCGATAAGTACTCAATATCCTGTCTGAAAATAGAGTCTCTGATTGGTAGGTCCTCAGTAATTAGCTTTCTCCAAACAGATGTGTTAAAAAACAGCATATAGGGTGTCATTTTTTTTTAACACGCCTGCATGTCTAGTTGTGGACAACACATTTTGTGTTACTTGCAATACAGTGTGTTAACAAGTCTCCCCTTATAATACAAAAGTAATAACTTTGTCATGAAATGTGTTGAAAGCAAGAACACAAAAAGTGTTCTATTGTAACGCATTTTGAGAGTGTGTACAGTTAGGTAATATAAGGCTGCCATCAGGAAAAAATATATTTCAAACATAAAAGCAATATGACAAAACTGAGGCTAAAACTGTATGCAGTTATGAAATGCCAAGTTACATGAAACTGTATCCAAATGTATTCTGAAAGACATTAATTTGAAAAATAATTTGAAAGTAGGCAGTGCTAATTTAGGACTGTGCATGGACTCCAAAATTAATTACAATACAGACTGTGTTCAAAGTAAATTAGTGCACTATGCCATTTTCAAAAAACACTTCAAGACATTTTTAGACTACCTGAAGTTTCAATAACCAAGCCATAGCCATGAAATATATATCAGCAAAGTATTTATATCCTTATTAATGTTGGCTTGTCACTGGAAAGAGAACAAATTCAATATCTATGAATAGAGAGGCCAGAGACATGGTGTATAACTACAGGTCCTAATAAAGCATTAATGTTCTCAACATCAAATTTAATGATTCTTACGGCATTTGGAAATGATAATACTCATTAAGAAATTTATTTTTAGTAATATTCCTTTGGATGACAAGAGAAGAAGAGTTTTCCTAGTAACATTTAATGGATACCCAAGCAAAGAAATACCGCTTTATTAAAACTCATGAAAAGGAAACACTGTCTGTTGTATTTGAAAGCTTTACAAATCTGGATGTGTATTAAAGAAAAACAACAACATTTTTGTAAATATACCTTTTTTCCGACTTACCCAGACTTACCCAGACGAGATGTTCAATTTCATTTTCATTTTTGTGCATTCACTGGCTCATTTTCCATGTTAGCATAACGTGTTAGCTTAGCATAAAGACTTGAAGCCTGTCGGAGTCGGTAGCCAACCTCCTTCAAAATGAAGAAATACACCTTACAGCAACCCTGAAGCTGTCGTATTTAGACAAGGTATCATATGTATTTTAAATACACCTGCCAGAATTTTTTGGTAAAAACGAGAGACGTTGTTAGTTACACCTTTTAAAATGACCTTCAGAAGGTGCGCGGATCACTGCGCTCAACCAGCAGAAGACAGAAGAGGATACATGTGTGTTCAGCGGTTATAGTTTCAACCGTCTAACTTTGAGGGAGGTAAGCTACTGTCTCCGATAGGCTTCAAGTCTTAGTGTTAAGCTAACACATTATGCTAACATGGAAATTGAGCCAGTGAACGCACGAAAATTATATCTCGTCTAAGTAAATATTTCCCAAAATGTTTCCCAATATCCTCCTACTTCAACCAACAATCTGCAATTTGGCCTCCGGGTGCAGCTTCATGTACTGTTTACTAAACATGTTTAAATGGCGGATGTTTTCATGGTTTCATGTTCTCCGTAACAGGTGCCCTTTTTTGGAAAACGGCAGCATCACACCTGTCCCTGTCTTCCTCATTTAGTGTGCACCAGGTACACAGGTAGCAAATACAGGTGTACCAGCGACTTCAAAAATATAGACTTTTAATACCACAGAGGAAGAAGTACCAGAAGACAGCAGCACAAAAACCTGACTAGGAAACAGCTTGCCCGAGGATGAACAGCACAAAGGACGATCCTAACATCCTAACGTCTATATGGTTGTACACAGTGCACCGTTTCCATCATTTTGACTTAGGTCAATACTCAGATGATGTACTGTAATTCCACTGTTAGCACTAATCATGATGCCATTATGACATATCATAAGAATGCCCATGTTTAATCTCCGTGGGCCTTAATAGTCGCCTCTCCTCTGTGATTTTGCTGGGGTCTTAAACCCATTCACCCTTCAGTACATCCATGTTTGTGAAACTCTTTCTTGACCACGACTGACTTAGCTTATTCATCTTATCTGCTTTGGATGTTTTCATTCATGTAAAGAGTCTGGAACAATACAGGAAGAAGAGAGTGAGCGTTTACTCTTCAAAGGTGAATAATAAGACAGCTAAAAGGTCTGGCTCTGTCTGGAGTTGGGTATATGTGTCTGTATGGAGAGAGCACTTAAATATTGAGTATTGTTTATTATATTCTGTAGTTAAAAGAAAAGATCTTTCAAAAGTGTACCTATATTTGGAAATAAATCTTAAACTGAATCTATTGCTGTATATCTTTTTTGCATTGTTATTGGATAACATTGTTGTGTCTTGCTACTCTTTTGCGGATGTTTAGTGTAGTCCTCTCAAGTGTGGTGCACTTGGTGATCAGTCAAATGGTCAACTTCACAAGGTTCTTGATACTCTGTTTGTTGCATCTCATGGCATATATATACCTCTGAGCACTTATTTGCAGAACCACAGAACACTTCACAACCTACTCCATAAATTCTCAGAAAATGCCCATTTGACGTGTCAGTGTTATGTGGTGGCAGTGTGATTGTCTTTCCCCAACCCACCGGACCCTCCTCCTTCATTAGTTTTGATTTAATATAGTCTATTGTATTTACGCCAAGCAGTCTAATATGTTATTGCAAAAATCTGGTTTTCAAATGTAGATCGCAAAGGGAGAAGCTACCATGCTAACCACTAGATTGAACCACTACTTTAAACCAGCGGAGTTGTCAAGCCCATCTCCCACGCAAATATGCCTCTTCTCCAGTATTTGTGATGTACCGTTCAGAGGACCCAGACGCAGACCAGGGAATATGCTAAATGTTTTTCTTTATTCAATCGAGATGCAAAAGAATTGTAAAAAACAAAGCAGGGGTCAATAATCTGTAAAATCACAGGCTGAAGTACAAAAGAAAAAAATGAAGTCGACCAAGGCAGAAGGAAAAAGTAAAAGTATCCAAATAATCAGAAAGGCAAACTAAACAGAAGGGTAAGGCAAACTCGGAATCAATGGCAAAGGGTGTCATTAAAGAATCTCAAAATCAGGCTTACTGTTAATCGGCAACTGAAAATTGATCAACATTCTGACACTGAACAAGGCAGAGACTGAGGTTTAAATACATGAGGGAAGGTGACAAACTAGGCAGGGCACGGGAGTAAGGTGGGCTAAACAAATAGACAACAGGTGGAAAACATAATTGGGTAATAATAGGGGAAACAAAAACGTGGACTGGATGCTCATAGACCAACACGTAATACAGACGGCACTGGATTAGGGAGTGGACATTTGCATAGATTTAGGAGACGTAGTGATAGCGAGAGACAGGTGTGAACACTTCGCTGAAAATAAGCAAGTAATCAGTGATAGCATAGGAAGGTGGAGCGACTGAACAGAATAGAAGCTGGAGATAACGTTAGTAAGTTAGTTACGTGCTTAAATCTAAAATACCCAAAATAAGTGTGTTAATAGTAATAGTACTGTACAATATATATATATATATATATATATATATATATATATATATATATATATATATATATTAGTAGTTATTAGTAAGTGTAGTGCTATACAACATTAACTAGCTAGAAAGCAGGAAGTAAGGAATGCGAGACTGGGAAGGAATCGTTGAAACCCCCGAATAGTACAGCACGCAGTCAGGTCAGACTCGGGCTCAGAAAATATCCTGACACAGACATAACAGGGGATTACGAAATGCAATGAACAGTAATGGGTAGAGTTCTTTGTCCAAAGCCAGCTACTCCATTTTGTGTTTCACCTTCTCCACCTTGTCGGAATCTCAATTCAACACAGTATCTTTTGTTACACTCTTACTTCCGTGAATAACTTGGTAAACACATCATAATCAGCTTCTGTAAAGCACAACTGATAACCACAGATGACTTAAATGGAAACCAAACACTGCTGCTTATTTAACTTATTTAACAGGCTACCCATGTTATTCTTAGCTGGCAGAGAAGAACATAGACATATTAGATATGCTGTTCTTTCTTATGGACTGTGCAAATAGGGTTCCCCATTGTAATCATATCTCAAATTAATCCATGCAAAAAATATGAATACTTTTTAACATCTCAACGACTTAACCTTGATTTCAACTTAATACTCAAGATGACTGCATCTACATCTCATCCATGATGAAGATCAATGAATTGCATACTATCTATAGTCAGGTCCAGAAATATTTGGACGTTGATAGAGTTATTGCTATTTTAGCTGTCAACCACATGACATGTAAATAGTGGAAGTAAATAATGAATATAAGCTCAAAATGCAGACTTTCAACTTTAATCTGAGGGTATTTACATCTAAGTCAGGTGAACAGTATAGGAATTACAGCCCTTTTATACATAGCCCCCCCCCAATTTAAAGAAATAATTGGACAAATTTATATGATCATATTAAATTGTAATTTTTTTAAATACTTGGTTGCATATCCTTTGCAAGCCATGACTTCCTAATGTCCGTGACCTATCAACATCAGAGTCTGGATACCTTATTTTCCGGTTGTCAGTATATACAGTGCATATACAGTGGTTAAACAGTATAGAACACATTTGTTAGATGAATGGATTCAAGTCATAAAGGGTCCAAGGTATCAAATGAGCCACAAACCAACATGCTGTTGTCAGATATGCAGGAGATATGGATGGATCACTTCAAGGGTTGTGTCTCCGGAATAATTTTTCCATTGGGATGAGGAGGACAATTATTCAAGAAAAAAAACCTTGAAGCGATCCATCCATATCTACTGCATATCTGGCAGAAGCATGAGGGTAACTGAGAAGGGTCATGGGCTTCAACATTTTTGGGAACTGTCAGGATTTGTGCTAGCTTCCCAAGCTACCCCCCAGCACTGGTAGCAGAATCCACCCCCCATGAACAACCAGGAGACAGGGATCAGGTAGCAGAATCGACCCACCATGAACAACCAGGAGACAGGGATCAGGTAGCAGAATCCACCCACCATGAAAAACCAGGAGACAGGGATCAGGTAGCACAATCCGCCCACCATGAACAACCAGGAGACAGGGATCAGGTAGCAGAATCCACCCACCATGAACAACCAGGAGACAGGGATCAGGTAGCAGAATCCACCCACCATGAACAACCAGGAGACAGGGATCAGGTAGCAGAATCCACCCACCATGAGCAACCAGGAGACAGGGATCAGGTAGCAGAATCCACCCACCATGAACAACCAGGAGACAGGGATCAGGTAGCAGAATCCACCCACCATGAACAACCAGGAGACAGGGATCAGGTAGCAGAATCCACCCACCATGAACAACCAGGAGACAGGGATCAGGTAGCAGAATCCACCCACCATGAACAACCAGGAGACAGGGATCAGGTAGCAGAATCCACCCACCATGAACAACCAGGAGACAGGGATCAGGTAGCAGAATCCACCCACCATGAACAACCAGGAGACAGGGATCAGGTAGCAGAATCCACCCACCATGAACAACCAGGAGACAGGGATCAGGTAGCAGAATCCACCCACCATGAACAACCAGGAGACAGGGATCAGGTAGCAGAATCCACCCACCATGAACAACCAGGAGACAGGGATCAGGTAGCAGAATCCACCCACCATGAACAACCAGGAGACAGGGATCAGGTAGCAGAATCCGCCCATCATGAACAACCAGGAGACAGGGATCAGGTAGCAGAATCCACCCACCATGAAAAACCAGGAGACAGGGATCAGGTAGCAGAATCCACCCACCATGAACAACCAGGAGACAGGGATCAGGTAGCAGAATCCACCCACCACGAACAACCAGGAGACAGGGATCAGGTAGCAGAATCCACCCACCATGAACAACCAGGAGACAGGGATCAGGTAGCAGAATCCACCCACCATGAACAACCAGGAGACAGGGATCAGGTAGCAGAATCCACCCACCATGAACAACCAGGAGACAGGGATCAGGTAGCAGAATCCACCCACCATGAACAACCAGGAGACAGGGATCAGGTAGCAGAAAGAAACCCAGGCAGGGATTGCCCCGCTTTCCTGCAGTCAATTTTCCCCATGCAAACACAAAAGAAGTACAAACCAAGTACATGCCACTTCAAAACCCCTTTTCCACTTGGCTCTGAGCCTGTTTTCTCCCTGGCTGCACCCACTGCCACAAACCCCGCTCTTTTATCCCTTCTCTGTGTCAGAGGAAACAGAATATTACAGAATATTATATAATGTCACAGTTTGTGACAATATAAAAATGCATTATGATGTTGCCTGAACAATAACCTAATACATAGTTTGTATTAGTATTGTTAATAGTTATTGCCATAGCTGAGGGCTAAGTTATCCCTTCATATCATAAGCGTAAAATAAAGTGCAGCTTTGACTTGTTCAGTGTGTGCATTTATGCTTTTCCATGAAAATAATCATGGAAAGACTTATATTATTTGAACAGCTCATACAATTCGACAACATATAGTGGGATAATGTATCATCAAGTAACATAATATATGATATATTGGACTTTTATGAATGTAATTAATTAAATTAATTCAGACCTGCACTTGAAACAGTACTACACTCATGTTAATAATGATTTACACCAACCCCTTTCCTGTTTACCAAGATCTTGATAAGACATGTTCCCTTTACAATGTTTGCCTATTATCAGACATAATATTATCAATATTGAGTTTGTTCAATCAGGAATAAGTGTCAATGTTGCGTTTGTAAGCATAATGCTATCGGGCATAAGTATTATTGTCGCGTTTGTTAGCATAGTGCTATCGGGCGTAAGTGTCATTGTTGTGTTTGTTAGTGGAACATTTGGACTGTGATAGTGAAACGGCTGTATAAAGGCAGCCTCTTGTTGGGCAACGGGGCATGCTGATCCGGAGACTTCCAAGCACGAAGATCGCAATGAAGTGGGCTTTGGTGTTCCTGGGCCTGGTGGCCCTTTCTGAGTGCCTGGTTAGGTGAGCATTCCAGGACTTGGGTCAAAAGATTATTTGAAATGCTTATACCTCTTTAGACACAAAGTAGATTCCCAAAGATTATACCAAGAATTGAAAAGATACAATCAAAATGATCATTTAATGTGAATATGTGCAATAATCTATAGGTTTTCAAATTGTATTTGTATCTAAACAGCTAAACTCTTTCTTTTTTTCTATATTAAGTGCAAATGCACAAAAAGGAGTAAATGCTAGGCTATAAACATAATAAAGGAGTAAATGCTAGGCTATAAACATAATAAATTAATGAAAAAGTAAAAGTATAATTTTGTTGTGTAAGGTAAACAGTGTCTAAAATGCTATCTGTGGCGTTGCAGGGTTCCTCTGATGAAGGGGAAGTCTATGAGGCAGTCTCTCATGGAGCAGGGCAAACTGGAGGAGTTTTTGCAGAAATACAACGACCTGTCTGCCAAATACAACAACTTCATGTCTGACCTGCCCATGTACAACTACTTGGATGTAAGCATTCCCTTTTCCATCCACACAGTTGTTCTCTAGGATATGATATTATGACCCTATCAAAATAAGTGCTTTTCAAACATATGGTTATTGTATGCCTGCACTGATATCGTATTGTAGAAGTATTGATATACGTTGTAGGTGTATATCTACATTAATGTGCATATTATGTATGTAGAAAATGCTTTCAAGAAATTATGAAATCAATATTTATTGAATGCATTTTCTGACGGGAAATGTAATATAAAAGTGCTTCAAAAGCAAAATTGCAATTTAAGGTATATAAAAAATGATCATAATTATTATTATATATATTTTTTTGCACGGGAATGCTGAACCTGCCTCTGCATTTGCCAGCTTGAATATGTCAGCATCATCACCATTGGAACACCACCTCAGTCATTCAGGATCCTCCCTGACACTGGATCTGCCAACCTGTGGGTGCCCTCCATTTACTGCAACAGCCAGGCATGCTGTGAGTATAACAATGTCAGCCATTTTAAAACTGCTCACCACCTCACATTCTTCACAGGCCTCACAAACGGGTTTAATCAGCTGCCAGTTTAAGTGAAGGAAACAAAATGTTTTGTCTCTTTAGCCAATTAAAGAGATGTATTAGACATGTATGGACTGAAACACCGCAGAATCTGAATTCCCTGCTCCAGAATAGCCAAAAAGCTCTTCAGTATTTTAGCAGAAGCCAATCTTATTTGTACTGGAAAGCTTAGTGTAACATGGTTAGCTCAGCTAGTTCGCTAGTAAGCACGGATCGTGCAGTGAAAGCGAAGGCTGGTAGCAGGTTACCGTGACAACACTCCCCGATGTCGTAACCCTCAAATTCAAAAGAACGTTGTTGCCCTTGGCTAGGGGCGAGTTCGTCTTTAGCTGACTGGTAACGCGTTCGTTCAACAAATAATTTGGACAAGTGAGAGGCCGGGGTTCAAATCCTACCTTGGACTCACCTGTTACATTAGCATAACAATTGAGGTTCTGTAAACTACAGTACAGCCATGGAAATATCTTAACAACTCAAGACATGTTGCCCTCTACTTCATTTAATTGTATTGCAGGGTTCTTGTTTTCAGGATAAATGAATGTCACGTGGGCTTTGTATTTCCACAATGTCTTACAAATGAAGGTGAAAAACACAAATCCATTTGTGAATTGTGAATTCTCTCTTCAGCTAACCATCGGAAATTCAACCCTTCCCTGTCCTCGACCTATCGGGCTCAGAACACGCCCGTGTCCATCCAATACGGAACAGGAAGCATGACTGGTTTCCTGGGTTACGACACAGTTAATGTAAGAGTCACACCCAAAATGTGATCAGGGCACCAACACATTCATAGGAAATCCATAAATATCTATAAATGCACCGGTAACATCTTACAATAAGGTTCTATGCATTAATGCATTAACTTATCTGACCAAAGAAAGAACAAGGCATTTTATTATACCATGTACCATTTTCTTCCAAGGTGAAGACTCATCAAAAGTAATGTCTCATATACTGACAGGAAATACTAGTGTTTCCTAACAGGAACAAATCGTTCACGAATGTAGCAAATGCATTGTAACACTTACATGAATAATACATTTACACCTACGAAACCTACTTACTCGAACTCTAGCTCCTATCTCACCTTCACTAATAGCTTAGTTAACATGAATAGATATTAAAAGACAAATTATTTATATTACTTTGTCAGGTTATTAACGCATTATACACACATGTTAGTTTGGGGAACCTAAGCGTGACCAGTGTTCCTAACCGTCGTGCTGGTTGTGTCTGCAGGTTGGAGGCATTGTCGACACTAACCAGCTTTTTGGCCTGAGTCAGACGGAGCCTGGGTCTTTCCTGTACTACAGCCCCTTCGACGGCATCATGGGCCTGGCTTACCCTGACATTTCTGCCTCTCATTCCACCCCAGTCTTTGACAACATGATGAGACAGGGTCTGGTGTCCCAGGACCTGTTCTCTATCTACCTTACCCGGTAATTCCAGAAGAAGCCACACACTGCCGATCATAGAGCCAAAGCTCAAAGTTGGCGGAGCTATTATATGCTCACTGATGTGAGCCAATAACTGTTTCTTTTGATTGGTTCGAATAAGTTGGATTAGTTTCATGGGGAAGTGTAAACAATAGAAGTTATTGCAAGACTATTCTGTTCAGGAGACATTTTTTTGCCATGTTTATTGGGTGACCAGTTCCGTGATCTCACTCCCAACCCACCAGTCGGTCTCAACCCACAGTTTGGGATGTCTTTCCATGTTCCCTCTGTTTTCTGTTGTGTTGGATAAATCCTTGCTTCCTTGTTGACAGACCTGGAACCATAGTGTGTTGTCTTTGTACACAGCAATAGGGCTCAAGGAAGTGTTGTGACCTTCGGTGGATATGACACGTCCTATTTCACTGGACAGATCAACTGGGTTCCCATCACTGTTGAGGGCTACTGGCAGATTGCAATTGAAAAGTAAGTCCCGTTCACACATCTTAGATAATGACACAAATTGAGAGCACAAAACATTGACATAATTCTAGTGAGTGCTATAACCTCTAAGAAAATGAAAGCAAATCTGAGAGGACCATATGATAACTTGTTGGCTGTGCAGCACTGCAGGGCTTTGTCAGTTGACCGTGCTTCCCTGCGCTCTCATCCTACAGCGTGATGGTAAATGTTTGTCAGTTGACTGTGCTTCCCTGCGCTCCCATCCTACAGCGTGATGGTAAATGTTTGTCAGTTGACCGTGCTTCCCTGCGCTCTCATCCTACAGCGTGATGGTAAATGTTTGTCAGTTGACCGTGCTTCCCTGCGCTCTCATCCTACAGCGTGATGGTAAATGTTTGTCAGTTGACTGTGCTTCCCTGCGCTCTCATCCTACAGCGTGATGGTAAATGTTTGTCAGTTGACCGTGCTTCCCTGCGCTCTTGTCCTACAGCGTGATGGTAAATGTTTGTCAGTTGACCGTGCTTCCCTGCGCTCTTGTCCTACAGCGTGATGGTAAATGTTTGTCAGTTGACCGTGCTTCCCTGCGCTCTCATCCTACAGCGTGATGGTAAATGTTTGTCAGTTGACCGTGCTTCCCTGCGCTCTTGTCCTACAGCGTGATGGTAAATGTTTGCCAGTTGACTGTGCTTCTCTGCGCTCTCATCCTACAGCGTGATGGTAAATGTTTGTCAGTTGACTGTGCTTCCCTGCGTTCTCATCCTACAGCGTGATGGTAAATGGTCAGGTCGTGGCCTGCGCTCAGGGTTGCCCAGGTATTGTGGATTCTGGAACGTCTCTGATTGCCGGCCCTCCCTCCGACATCGCTTCCATCCAGCAGCAAATTGGAGCAACTGTCAATTCCTACCACCAGGTATGGATTTTAAACATATAATATAATATAATATAATATAATATAATACCACAAAGATATCAAACTGGATCACTTCATCCCTGGGGGTCATTTTAAAAGTTTACTTCTGACATTAAAAATTGAGGACTGCAGTTATTTTACTTGAGATTGTATTCATGTGCAATTTGTGTTTTACTTTTGTATTGTATTGAATTTTACTTTATAATCTCTACTTGCTCCTCCCTTGGCCAGGGCTCCCTTGTAAAAGAGATAACGATCTCAATGGGACTTGTATGGTTAAATAAAGGATAAATAAAATAAATAAATGAACACGAGGCAGTAACTATAATTAACATTGATAGGTTGCAGGTTTTTGTTTCCCCCAGTTACCCTGGCTAAATGAACTAATTGGCTGCGTGAACTGGTTCACTGAAAGATTAGATCACAGTAAAACAGGGGACACTGGAGCAGTCTTTGGCTGTCATTCATCAAGAAATGTACTGTAGCTAAAATGTCAGATGGCATAAATGTTAGGGCTAATTATGTAATTAAGGCCAGAAGTTGGTATGAAATCCAGAAATGGACACGGCCCTCTTTGCCCACCTCTGTGAGCTTTGACCCTGTATCTCCAGGATTTTCTCCTGAAAGGCTGGTGTGGATGCGTGTTTCTTCAGACCTGTTACGGTACACCAGCTATACAACTGCTCAGTCCTATAACAGACAACAGGAAAAGCTTTTCACCAAGGTCATTTATGCTTTTGCTTCAGGAAACCTTTAAGAGCAGAGGTTGGCGTGAAATCCCACCAGATTGCCCCTGTCTGTGCTCCCCTGCTCTAGACAATCAGATCTCAGCACTTTTGTATAGCTTCTGATTGGTGAGGATTTCCATGGTCACCTCTTTGTTCCTCTCCTCTTCTCAGTACACCATTAACTGCCAGAACATAGGCTCCATGCCAGATGTGACCTTCACCATCAACAATGTGCAGTACAATGTACCCCCCAGTGCCTATGTCAGACAGGTATGGACACTGACTCCCTTGTACACACAGCTTTTTCCTCTGTATTTTAGGGAGTGTACTTCAATTATGGGGAATTCACTCAATTTGACTGTCAGTTCTACAATGTTATACTGTCAGTCCCATTTTGCTTGTAGCAGTAAATTGGGTTGTGAGAAACACACTCAAGCAGCTTATTTACATTTAAAATATGCTTTATCTTGTGATTGCAATATCATCGCAGCCCTTTCCACAAATGGATGGAAGTATGGATGGGCTCCAGCAGCAGATTGCATTTACACTACTATGTTCTACATTTCATATGATTTCAAAGCACTTTGCAGTGAAGGGGGAATTCACCTTCACCACCACTAATGTATATGCATGGCAGCCATTTTAGAACACCACATAGCTTTGGTGGAGAAAGCGGAAATCATTATCCTCGCACAGGGCTACAAATCCACAGAAGGGATTGCAGTGGTGAGGATTTAGAAATAGGGCGTTGCAAAAGAAAAAAAAAAAAGATTTATTTTACCAATCTTGAGTATACGTGTTTTCCCATTCCTCCCAGGTGAACGGACAATGCTCCAGTGGGTTCCAGTCTATGGTCCTGCCCACTGCCCAGGGAGACCTGTGGATCCTGGGAGATGTCTTCATCAGGGAGTACTACTCCATCTTCGACCGCGGGAATAACAGGGTGGGGCTGGCCCAGGCCGTCTGAGCCTCTCGCTCGCTCCATCCCAACCTTCCCAACCTGCCTGAGTGGTCAGCAGCTGAGGCCACCTCTGAAAGATATCAAAGGGGGAACTCCCTATTTTCCACACCCCACACCCCAACATCCCAGAGCTTTTAAGTAATGCATATTCTACAAATAAAAAAAAAGATTGCAACACTATTGAACATTGAGTCAATTTATTGAAGCTTAATGAAATTGAGTGATGGATGGTTTCCTGCTATAAGAAATGTCACTATTCCATAAAACCTGGTGAATAATATATCACAGTGAAATAAACCTTGTGTAGAAAGCCTGTTAAAAACTTTCTATTATATTTATGTGACTGTATGGTAAGGAAATAAAACATCAGAAGGCTAAGAGTGACTACGCCACCCCTGATTATAATGGGTAGGGGAGCGCAGCTAGGTACAGCATAAGAAGCAACACTGTTAATATAAAAATAAAGCTTTTATTTTTATTTATTCTTAAAAAGTAGTTGGTTTGGTATCATACTCCAGCACATCGACCAAGCTACTGGCCCTTGGTGTTACAGGTAGTCTTCCCACCAAATAGTTAGATTAATAAATACACAAAAGAAAAATACAACAATTCAGAAATAGATGAACCCCTTGACCCTATGCGCCAGTACATACTTCCATGTGGCTAGGGTAAGCCCTTAGGGTTTGAGTCACACCAAACAGTTCAGAGTAGGACACAATTGTCCGAAACCCATGTGTTGCACAGCACAATCCGTGATCACTACACACTGTTCACAAAGAAATACACAATTTCAACAGCAAACAATAGTCATTGCACAGCACCAAAGGCTACTCTGAAATAATAGGGGTGGAATTAGTAGCCCGAGGGCCAATCTACCAGCCAGAATGGTCTAAGTTCTATTTCTTTATTAGCTTCACTTTAAGCTGTATGGTGTGGCGCCCCGTGGGGAGAGAGAGACAGAGAGAGCAAGAGTAGATCAAAAAATAAGGTTTTAATTATTTCCCACGTGCCTTCAGGGCACTTTCACAAAGTTCCAACAAAACAGTTCTCAAAAAACGGGGGAAAAAAATAACCGGCCAAAAAATTAGGTACACCGGTCCGTCGGTGACTGTGGGTGGTCCGTTCCGCCTTCGCCTTTCGGTAGGGCCTCCGAAGACCCGCGGTTCCACCGTGGTGTCGTTGCTTGTTTCTAATTGCTGTTTTTTCCAACTCACTGGGCTTTGCCTCCGTCTCCCTCCGTACTCAGCCCCGCTCTGTGGTTGCGCCCCGTCTTTTGTACGGCCTCTCGTTCCTCCTTGGAGTCAGTCCGGCTGCGCCTGTCCAATTAGAAATGTTAATTCATTCCTAGCTCGCATTCCTCACGCGTCTTTTCTCCGTGTCGCTGGCCATGGTGCTGATTCTCCCCGCCGGCTCTCTCTCCTCGGTGCGGCTCTGCTAGATACGAACAGGGGAAATACACGTGATTAAAGACCTTTCCCAGTGCTTGGCGCCGGCGCACAGGCCGTTCCACTCCAGTGGTGTACCGATTCCTGATCGGGCCACCACATTTCCTCCCCCTCAGCTCCACGCCCTCGGCGGGAGCGTCACCAAAGAACCCCTCGTTCATTCGGGACAGGGCGTCTGCGTTCCCTTGGAGTCTCCCAGCTCGGTGTTCCACCGTGAATTTAAAACTTTGGAGTTCTAAAAACCATCGGGTCACCCGGGCGTCAGTGTCCTTACACCGGTACATCCATTGTAGTGGGGCATGGTCGGTTATAAGGATAAACTCCCTCCCCACAAGATAGTACTTAAGTTTCCCCACCGCCCACCTTATAGCCAGGCACTCCTTCTCCACCGTGCTATAGTTCCTCTCATGTTTCAACAATTTCCTGCTGATGTAGGTAATTGGGTGCTCTGTTGCGTCCTGGATTTGGGAGAGGACGGCACCGAGTCCGGTCTCGGAGGCGTCGGTCTGTAAAACAAATTTTTGTGAGAAGTTAGGGGTGGTTAATACGGGTTCATTCCCCAAGGCGGCTCTCAGGTCTAGGAAGGCGCGGTCGGCGTCCTCGGTCCATGTTATCGTGTGCCGGTGGTCTTTCCTTGTCAGCTCGTGAAGGGGGGCCGCTCTGGTGGCAAAGTCAGGTATGAACTGCCTATAGTACCCCACTAGGCCCAGGAATGTGCGCACTTGCCTTTTTGTGATGGGTCGGGGCCAGTTTGTTATTCCGTTCACCTTTTGGCTCTGGGGTCGGACGCACCCTCGTCCCACAGTGTGGCCCAGGTAGTCGGCCTCCTCCAGGCCCAGGCGACACTTCGCCGGGTTAGCTGTCAGGCCGGCCTCCCGGAGCGCTCCGAGCACTGCCTTCAGCCTCCTGAGGTGGCTCTCCCAATCAGCGCTGTGGATCACAATATCATCCAGGTAGGCGGCAGCATACTCCCTGTGGGGCCTCAGTAGGTTGTCCATTAGCCTCTGGAAGGTGGCGGGGGCTCCATGTACTCCGAAGGGCAAGACCCGATACTGGAACAGGCCATCCGGGGTGGCGAAGGCCGTCTTCTCTCTCGCCTGTGGGGTCAGCGGTACCTGCCAGTACCCCCGGGTGAGGTCCAGGGTGCTGATGTAGCGAGCGGGTCCCAGCCGCTCGATCAGTTCGTCCACCCGGGGTAGGCGTCGTACCGGGAGATTTCATTTAACCTCCGGAAGTCGTTGCAGAACCGCCAGCTTCCGTCCGGTTTGGGGACCAACACTATCGGGCTGGACCAGGCGCTTTGTGATTCCTCTATGACCCCCAGGTCTAGCATCCTCGCCACCTCCTCCCGGATGGTCTGCCTTCGTGCCTCCGGGATCCGGTAGGGCCGCAGTCGAATCCTCCTCCCTGGCTCCGTGACGATGTCGTGGTGGACCTTTGTAGTCCGGCCCGGGAGGTGGGAGAGCACATCCCGGTGTTGGCTCACCAGCTCGCGGAGGTCTTGTCGTTGTCGGTCCGTCAGCAGGTCTCCAGTGGCCACTTCTGGGGTTCCAGTGACGCCACCTGTGGTTAAGCAGAGGGGAGCAGGGTCGTGCACGGGTTCGTGCCACCTCTTTAGCAGGTTGATGTGGTAATTTTGGAGCTGGTGTCTCCGGCCCACCTGTCTTACCGTGTAATTTACGGGGCCGACCTTGGCTACGACCTCGTAGGGGCCATGCCATTTGGCCAGAAACTTGCACTCGTTAGTGGGGATCAGCACCATGACCTTATCCCCCGGTTGGAATTCCCTCACCTGGGCTTTCCTGTTGTACAGTCGAGCCTGCTCCTTTTGAGCCTGTTGCATGTGTTCCCGGACCATGGGCCAGATCCTTGCCATCCGCTGGTCCATAGCCTCCACATGCTCCAGGAGGGTGCGTTGTCGGGATGGCTGCTGCTCCCAGGCCTCCTTGGCGAGGTCCAGTAGCCCTCGGGGACGTCTCCCATACAGCAACTCGAAGGGTGCGTACCCCGTGGACGCCTGCGGAACCTCACGGATGGAGAATAACAGGTAAGGTAATAAACGGTCCCAGTCCTTACCGTCCGTTGTGATCATCTTTCTTAGCATCGACTTGAGGGTTTTGTTAAACCTTTCCACCAGCCCGTCAGTCTGGGGGTGGTAGACGGATGTCTTCACTTGCCGGACCCGGAGCAGGCGGCACATCTCCCTCATCACGCCCGACATGAAGCACGTCCCCTGGTCCGTCAGGACCTCTTCCGCGATCCCCACTCGGCTGAAGAGGAGGAACAGCTCCCTCGCGATGCTCTTCCCCGTCGCGGCCCGTAAGGGTACGGCCTCCGGGTACCGGGTGGCGTAGTCGACGATCACCAATATGTACCGGTGACCCCGGCTGGACTTGGGTAGGGGCCCCACTATGTCCATCGCAATTCGGCGGAAGGGCACATCTATAATGGGGAGAGGGATTAGTGGATTGCGATACGTCACCCGGGGGCTGTGAAGTTGACACTCCGCGCACTGTCGGCAGTAGTCCTCCACGGCCCGTTTGATGCCCGGCCAGTAAAAGCGAGATAGGATTCGCTCATAGGTCTTCTCCCTTCCCAGGTGGGCCCCCAACAAGTGGGTGTGGGCGAGGTAGAGCACCTTGGAGGTGTGGGTCTGAGGTACTAGAAGCTGGTCCAGCTCTCCCGGGTCACTGTTGCAGGTTCGATATAACAAGTTATTTTTTACTTTAAAATATGGGTAGGCCGGTCTACTCACCCCTCCTTGTGGGACGCCCTCAATGTATGCGGCGGCTCTCCAGGCCTGGGCGAGGAGGGGGTCTTGCAGCTGGGCGGAGCCGAAGTCCGTTGGGGCCCTCTCGAGTTCAGGCTGGAACTCCGAAAACCCCCCCGTGCTACCCCCTTCCCCCTCCCGGGGTGGTGGTGGGTCCGGTCGCTCCGGGGCTGTATCTGTGCTCTCCGAAGGGGGTTGCGTTGTCGGTCTCCTCCCTCCTTGGGGTGGGGTCTCCTCCTCCTCACTCTCCCTGGCGGGGGCTACCCAAACCGGGTGTGGTTCCTTGTGGCCCTTCCGGCGGGGTCGGGGGTTGGGGCCGGGCCTCTCAGGGGTCGCCCTCTCATTCCAATAGCTGAGAAAGAGGGGGCAGTCTCTTCCCAGCAGCACCTCCACTGGGAGGCTCTCGACCACTCCCACCTTTCCCGTGAACTTGCCTCTAGGGGTGATGATGGTCACCTCGGCGGTGGGGTAGCTCCGTACATCGCCGTGGATACAGGTGACGGCGATGTCTTCTCCCCTTCTCCCCCCTGCTAGGGTTGGCCTCACCAAGGTAATCGCGCTCCCCGAGTCTAGTAAGGCCTCCGCGTCCTGACCCGCGATCCGGAAGGGGAGCCTAGGGGCGGCAGTGCCCTTGTGGGCCCAGCAGGTGGTGAGGTAGTGGCAGGGTCGGCCCGTCTCAGGAGCAGTGGCCATGGACTCCTCCCTCCCTGGGCAATCCCGGCTCAGGTGGCCCTCCCGGCCACAGGCAAAGCACCGTCTGGTCTCCCTCCGTCTGAGGCCCTCCTCCCTGTCGTCCGCTCTCCACCGTGGCCTGGTTTGTGGTTCTGGTCGGACAGCGATTGGGGTTCTTCGTGGGCTTTCCGTTTTTGTCCCCCTGGTCATCTCTTGTGCCACCTGGTGGTTCTCCAGGAGGTTGACCAGGGCATCGATGGAGCGGGGCCCCTGCTGGGCCACATATTTCCTGACGTCCGGGGCCAGGGCTCGGACGCAGCGGTCCAACACCACCCGGTCGAGCAGGGGCGGCCCGTCGCCCTCGACTAGCCAACTTTTGGTTAGCCTCCCCAGGCTCATCACCTGTCCTCGCGCCGGGAGGGCGGGGTCATAGGCCCATTGGTGGAACCGCTGTGCCCTGGCGGGGAGGCTGTAGCCATACTGGGCTAAGATGGTAGCTTTTAGGGTGGGGTAGTCGTGGGCTTCGGCTGGAGGCAGCCCCCGGTAAGCCTTCTGGGCCTCCCCGCTGAGGAATGGAGCCAGGAGGGAGCCCCAGGCGCCTTGAGGCCATTTCTCCAGGTACGCCGCCCGCTCGAAGGTTTCGAGGTAGGCCTCAATTTCGTCATCAGGGGTCTGCTTCAACAATACGTCTTTGGGCGTCCGGTGGGTTGTCGCCGTGCTGGACTTTTGGCACAGTTCTGCCACGGCCTTCTGTAGGGCGCCTTGTGATCGGAGCAAGGCGTTGATGGCGTCCTCCATTTTTTTTTATTTTATTATTATTTTTTTTTTAGTTGCTCTCTCTTTTTATAGCTGGGGTCTCTATGCCCGCATCCTCCACCATATGTGGCGCCCCGTGGGGAGAGAGAGACAGAGAGAGCAAGAGTAGATCAAAAAATTTGGTTTTAATTATTTCCCACGTGCCTTCAGGGCACTTTCACAAAGTTCCAACAAAACAGTTCTCAAAAAACGGGGAAAAAAAATAACCGGCCAAAAAATTAGGTACACCGGTCCGTCGGTGACTGTGGGTGGTCCGTTCCGCCTTCGCCTTTCGGTAGGGCCTCCGAAGACCCGCGGTTCCACCGTGGTGTCGTTGCTTGTTTCTAATTGCTGTTTTTTCCAACTCACTGGGCTTTGCCTCCGTCTCCCTCCGTACTCAGCCCCGCTCTGTGGTTGCGCCCCGTCTTTTGTACGGCCTCTCGTTCCTCCTTGGAGTCAGTCCGGCTGCGCCTGTCCAATTAGAAATGTTAATTCATTCCTAGCTCGCATTCCTCACGCGTCTTTTCTCCGTGTCGCTGGCCATGGTGCTGATTCTCCCCGCCGGCTCTCTCTCCTCGGTGCGGCTCTGCTAGATACGAACAGGGGAAATACACGTGATTAAAGACCTTTCCCAGTGCTTGGCGCCGGCGCACGGGCCGTTCCACTCCAGTGGTGTACCGATTCCTGATCGGGCCACCACAATGGGAATTGGATTTTATCCAATCTCGAGACTGAAAAACGATTCACGCAACGCCATCTTGATGGCCAGTCAGGGCAAAGATGCACTTTAGCGACCAAATTTACATACGGTGGCTATATAAGCGACATCGCAGGCCGTCGTTCTTTCTTCTCAAATTTTCAGCGCAAGGTTAGCAACCTAGCTGGAGACTTACGTTTCTACCACGCCGAAGTTCTTCGTCTGCGAGCAGAAACGCGCCGCTGTGAGGAAGGAGCTTTTTTTCCCGACTCAAAGGCCCTCGCTAGACGACGTCGAGCTCGAAGATTTTGCCATGAAGCAGTGCCAAGGGTAAGACGCAGCCATGGAGGGTACGCACTTCTTGCGTTATGTGTCTTGGCGAGACCCATGCTCTTGCGGCCTTATCTAAGGTGACCTGCACCGTAACAAGAGTTACTGCGCCGGGCAAGCATGCCCCGCGAAGACGCCAGTTGGGCTGACTTCCCGGAGCCTTTTGCCATGCACTCTCAGGAGGACAGACCGAACCTGCGCGATGGCAGGAAGAGGCACTCCTAATCCTCACTAACAGCTCTGGGGACGAGGACGACGACCTCCTTCTCCACTCTAGGGATCAGGAGATGCTTCCAGACGACAATTTGGAGCCTTCCGGCTCTGTCGCTATCCCAACGGTGACGGGTGAGTTGGAGCACCACCCCTCCCTGTTGAAAGACTTTCCGGTCGTGATGAAAGCGGCGGCGACCAGAGCGGAGCTCCCCTGGCCCCCTCCTCCTGCAGCGCCTGTAAACCAGCTGGTCTGTACAGCACTACGTGCAGCTTACCTGGGACAAGCTTTTCTCTACGAAAGCCCCGGTAGTGTCTTTTTTGCCTTTCACGGTGGTGTCGGGCCGACAAAAGCTTCAGACGGAAGGGGTTCCGCGACTCAAAGCTACTCATCTCCTCGACCCCACAGCAAGGTGGAGCGCAAGGAAGCCTAACCTTCCCACTCGGTGTGGGCAGATATCAGCTGCCTTGTCTGAACGTTTGTTTATCTGCGGTTCCCAAGGTGCCGATGCAACAAACAATCTTGCTATCCTAGCGATAGCACAGACGAACTTGATCGAGTCCCTTACTTCCTCCCTCGCAGATGACGTTTCTGCCGAGCTGAGGAAGAACGCGGGCGCAATCCTGCACCTCACCCAGGTGTTGGCACAGGATTTTGGACGGATTATGGGCTGGAGTGTAGCATCTCTCCGGCACTTATGGCTAGCGAACTCGGCACTCCCCGAAGCGGACAAGGTCCCCCTCCTTGATGCCCCAGTCTCTCTCGACAGTCTCTTCGGTCCGGCGGTGACCGAAGCGATAGCGAGGTTTAAACGACTGGATGAGGAGAGACCCACTCTGCAGAAGCACCTGCCTCTTGCTTCAGAAGCAAGACGCCAGGATCGCCGTTCATGGTCTAAGACTCGCCGCACTCCTGTGTCGTCATCCCGGCAGGAGCAGCCCGGTGGCCGTAGAGACGCTACTGCTATTGCTAGCGGCAAGGCTTGGACAAAGCCGTTCAACCCTGCTGCACCCAGGGCCCACCCGCCTCAATCGAAAGCCCAGAAGCGTTCCTGAATTTCGGCGGCACAGTGTCATAGAGGCGATCCGGTCGAGTGCACCGGACACCCCTCCTGTATCACAGACTTTGCTAGCACCTACTTGGGAGCGAGTTTCGCCCTTACAGTCACAAAGCACACTCCCCCTATTGTTACACAAACATTTCCCTTGCCCTCTGCCTCAAATCAGGTAGCAGAATCCACCCACCATGAACAACCAGGAGACAGGGATCAGGTAGCAGAATCCACCCACCATGAACAACCAGGAGACAGGGATCAGGTAGCAGAATCCGCCCACCATGAACAACCAGGAGACAGGGATCAGGTAGCAGAATCCACCCACCATGAACAACCAGGAGACAGGGATCAGGTAGCAGACTCCACCCACCATGAACAACCAGGAGACAGGGATCAGGTAGCAGAATCCACCCACCATGAACAACCAGGAGACAGGGATCAGGTAGCAGAAAGAAACCCAGGCAGGGATTCCCCCGCTTTCCTGCAGTCAATTTTCCCCATGCAAACACAAAATAAGTACAAGCCAAGTACATGCCACTTCAAAACCCCTTTTCCACTTTCCACTGTTTTCTCCCTGGCTGCACCCACTGCCACAAACCCCGCTCTTTTATCCCTTCTCGGTGTCAGAGGAAACCAGTGGCAGCTGTGTGAGTTAATCAACCAGGCTGTGCTAAGCAGACTAAGTACCCCAGTCCACATTCCCATCCGTGCTTCCAATTACCAATCAAGAGAAGTGCTCTCACCAATCCTGCAGCTTGTTAGGCTCACCACCTGACCGACCTATTAGTTTCCTTTACTGAATATTATATAATATAAAAATGCATTATGATGTTGCCTGAAGAATAACCTAATACATAGTTAGTATTAGTATTGTTAATAGTTATTGCCATAACTGAGGGCTAAGTTATCCCTTCATATCATAATCGTAAAATAAAGTGCAGCTTTGACTTGTTCAGTGTGTGCATTTATGCTTTTCCATGAAAATAATCATGGAAAGACTTATATTATTTGAACAGCTCATACAATTCGACAACATATAGTGGGATAATGTATCATCAAGTAACATAATATATGATATATTGGACTTTTATGAATGTAATTAATGAAATTAATTCAGACCTGCACTTGAAACAGTACTACACTCATAGTGATTCACAATTCATGATTCACACCAACCCCTTTCCTGTTTACCAAGATCTTGATAAGACATGTTCCCTTTACAATGTTTGCATATTATCAGACATAATATTATCAATATTGAGTTTGTTCAAGAAAAGCTATCAGGAATAAGTGTCAATGTTGCATTTGTAAGCATAATGCTATCGGCCATAAGTATTATTGTCGCGTTTGTTAGCATAGTGCTATCGGGCATAAGTGTCATTGTTGTGTTTGTTAGTGGAACATTCGGACTGTGATAGTGAAACGGCTGTATAAAGGCAGCCTCTTGTTGGGCAACGGGGCATGCTGATCCGGAGACTTCCAAGCACGAAGATCGCAATGAAGTGGGCTTTGGTGTTCCTGGGCCTGGTGGCCCTTTCTGAGTGCCTGGTTAGGTGAGCATTCCAGGACTTGGGTCAAAAGATTATTTGAAATGCTTGTACCTCTTTAGACACAAAGTAGATTCCTAAAGATTATACCAAGAATTGAAAAGATACAATCAAAATGATCATTTAATATGAATATGTGCAATAATCTATAGGGTTTCAAATCGTATTTGTATCTAAACAGTTAAACTCTTTCTTTTTTTCTATATTTAGTGCAAATGCACAAAAAGGAGTAAATGCTAGGCTATAAACATAATAAATTAATGAAAAAGTAAAAGTATAATTTTGTTGTGTAAGGTAAACAGTGTCTAAAATGCTATCTGTGGTGTTGCAGGGTTCCTCTGATGAAGGGGAAGTCTATGAGGCAGTCTCTCATGGAGCAGGGCAAACTGGAGGAGTTTTTGCAGAAATACAACGACCTGTCTGCCAAATACAACAACTTCATGTCTGACCTGCCCATGTACAACTACTTGGATGTAAGCATTCCCTTTTCCATCCACACAGTTGTTCTCTACGATATGATATTATGACCCTATCAAAAAAAGTGCTTTTCAAACATATGGTTATTGTATGCCTGCACTGATATCGTATTGTAGAAGTATTGATATACGTTGTAGGTGTATATCTACATTAATGTGCATATTGTGTATGTATGTAGCAAATGCTTTCAACAAATTCTGAAATAAATATTTATTGAATGCATTTTCTGACGGGAAATGTAATATAAAAGTGCTTCAAAAGCAAAATTGCAATTTAAGGTATATAAAAAATGGAAATTATTTTATTTTTTAATTTTTTTTTGCACGGGAATGCTGAACCTGCCTCTGCATTTGCCAGATTGAATATGTCAGCGTCATCTCCATTGGAACACCACCTCAGTCATTCAGGATCCTCCCTGACACTGGATCTGCCAACCTGTGGGTGCCCTCCATTTACTGCAACAGCCAGGCATGCTGTGAGTATAACAATGTCAGCCATTTTAAAACTGCTCACCACCTCACATTCTTCACAGGCCTCACAAACGGGTTTAATCAGCTGCCAGTTTAAGTGAAGGAAACAAAATGTTTTGTCTCTTTAGCCAATTAAAGAGATGTATTAGACACGTATGGACTGAAACACCGCAGAATCTGAATTCCCTGCTCCAGAATAGCCAAAAAGCTCAAGTTTTCAGTATTTTAGCAGAAGCCAATCTTATTTGTAATTGTTTTGCATAACAATTGAGGTCCTGTAAACTACAGTACAGTCATGGAAATATCTTAACAACTCAAGACATGTTGCCCTCTACTTCATTTAATTGTATTGCAGGGTTCTTGTTTTCAGGATAAATGAATGTCACGTGGTCCTTGTATTTCCACAATGTCTTACAAATGAAGATGAAAAACACAAATCCATTTGTGAATTGTGAATTCTCTCTTCAGCTAACCATCGGAAATTCAACCCTTCTCTGTCCTCGACCTATCGGGCTCAGAACACGCCCGTGTCCATCCAATACGGAACAGGAAGCATGACTGGTTTCCTGGGTTACGACACAGTTAATGTAAGAGTCACACCCAAAATGTGATCAGGGCGCCAACACATTCATAGGAAATCCATAAATATCTATAAATGCACCGGTAACATCTTACAATAAGGTTCTATCAATTGACATAAGTTAATGCATTAACTTATCTGACCAAAGAAAGAACAAGGCATTTTATTATACCATGTACCATTTTCTTCCAAGGTGAAGACTCATCAAAAGTAATGTCTCATATACTGACAGGAAATACTAGTGTTTCCTAACAGGAACAAATCGTTCACGAATGTAGCAAATGCATTGTAACACTTACATGAATAATACATTTACACCTACGAAACCTACTTATTCGAACTCTAGCTCCTACCTCACCTTCACTAATAGCTTAGTTAACATGAATAGATATTAAAAGACAAGTTATTTATATTACTTTGTCAGGTTATTAACGCATTATACACACATGTTAGTTTGGGGAACCTAAGCGTGATCAGTGTTCCTAACCGTCATGCTGGTTGTGTCTGCAGGTTGGAGGCATTGTCGACACTAACCAGCTTTTTGGCCTGAGTCAGACGGAGCCTGGGTCTTTCCTGTACTACAGCCCCTTCGACGGCATCATGGGCCTGGCTTATCCTTACATTTCTGCCTCTCATTCCACCCCAGTCTTTGACAACATGATGAGACAGGGTCTGGTGTCCCAGGACCTGTTCTCTATCTACCTTACCCGGTAATTCCAGAAGAAGCCACACACTGCCGATCATAGAGCCAAAGCTCAAAGTGGGCGGAGCTATTATATGCTCACTGATGTGAGCCAATAACTGTTTCTTTTGATTGGTTTGAATAAGTTGGATTAGTTCCAGAGCTTTCTTTCATGGGGAAGTGTAAACAATACAAATTATTGCAAGACTATTCTGTTCAGGAGACATTTTTTTGCCATGTTTATTGGGTGACCAGTTCCGTGATCTCACTCCCAACCCACCAGTCCGTCTCAACCCACAGTTTGGGATGTCTTTCCATGTTCCCTCTGTTTTCTGTTGTGTTGGATAAATCCTTGCTTCCTTGTTGACAGACCTGGAACTATAGTGTGTTGTCTTTGTACACAGCAATGGGGCTCAAGGAAGTGTTGTGACCTTCGGTGGATATGACACGTCCTATTTCACTGGACAGATCAACTGGGTTCCCATCACTGTTGAGGGCTACTGGCAGATTGCAATTGAAAAGTAAGTCCCATTCACACATCTTAGATATTGACACAAATTGAGAGCACAAAACATTGACATAATTCTAGTGAGTGCTATAACCTCTAAGAAAATGAAAGCAAATCTGAGAGGACCATATGATAACTTGTTGGCTGTGCAGCACTGCAGGGCTTTGTCAGTTGTCTGTGCTTCCCTGCGCTCTCATCCTACAGCGTGATGGTAAATGTTTGTCAGTTGACCGTGCTTCCCTGCGCTCTTGTCCTACAGCGTGATGGTAAATGTTTGTCAGTTGACTGTGCTTCCCTGCGCTCTCATCCTACAGCGTGATGGTAAATGTTTGTCAGTGGATTGTGCTTCCCTGCGCTCTCATCCTACAGCGTGATAGTAAATGTTTGTCAGTTGACCGTGCTTCCCTGCGCTCTTGTCCTACAGCGTGATGGTAAATGTTTGTCAGTTGACCGTGCTTCCCTGCGCTCTTGTCCTACAGCGTGATGGTAAATGTTTGGCAGTTGACTGTGCTTCCCTGCGCTCTCATCCTACAGCGTGATGGTAAATGTTTGTCAGTGGATTGTGCTTCCCTGCGCTCTCATCCTACAGCGTGATAGTAAATGTTTGTCAGTTGACCGTGCTTCCCTGCGCTCTTGTCCTACAGCGTGATGGTAAATGTTTGTCAGTTGACCGTGCTTCCCTGCGCTCTTGTCCTACAGCGTGATGGTAAATGTTTGTCAGTTGACTGTGCTTCCCTGCGCTCTCATCCTACAGCGTGATGGTAAATGGTCAGGTCGTGGCCTGCGCTCAGGGTTGCCCAGGTATTGTGGATTCTGGAACGTCTCTGATTGCCGGCCCTCCCTCCGACATAGCTTCCATCCAGCAGCAAATTGGAGCAACTGTCAATTCCTACCACCAGGTATGGATTTTTAACATATAATATAATATAATATAATATAATATAATATAATATAATATAATATAATACCACAAAGATATCAAACTGGATCACTTCATCCCTGGGGGTCATTTTAAAAGTTTACTTCTGACATTAAAAACTGAGGACTGCAGTTATTTTACTTGAGATTGTATTCATGTGCAATTTGTGTTTTACTTTTGTATTGTATTGAATTTTACTTTATAATCTCTACTTGCTCCTCCCTTGGCCAGGGCTCCCTTGTAAAAGAGATAACGATCTCAATGGGACTTGTATGGTTAAATAAAGGATAAATAAAATAAATAAATGAACACGAGGCAGTAACTATAATTAACATTGATAGGTTGCAGGTTTTTGTTTCCACCAGTTACCCTGGCTAAATGAACTAATTGGCTGCGTGAACTGGTTCACTGGAAGATTAGATCACAGTAAAAGAGGGGACACAAGAGCAGTCTTTGGCTGTCACTCATCAAGAAATGTACTGTAGCTAAAATATCAGATGACATAAATGTTAGGGCTAATTATGTAATTCAGGCCAGAAGTTGGTATGAAATCCAGAAATGGACACGGCCCTCTTTGCCCACCTCTGTGAGCTTTGACCCTGTATCTCCAGGATTTTCTCCTGAAAGGCTGGTGTGGATGCGTGTTTCTTCCCACCTGTTACGGTACAACAGCTATACAACTGCTCAGTCCTATAACAGACAACAGGAAAAGTTTTTCACCAAGGTCATTTATGCTTTTGCTTAAGGAAACCTTTAAGAGCAGAGGTTGGCGTGAAATCCCACCAGATTGCCCCTGTCTGTGCTCCCCTGCTCTAGACAATCAGATCTAAGCACTTTTGTATAGCTTCTGATTGGTGAGAATTTCCATGGTCACCTCTTTGTTCCTCTCCTCTTCTCAGTACACCATTAACTGCCAGAACATAGGCTCCATGCCAGATGTGACCTTCACCATCAACAATGTGCAGTACGAAGTACCACCCAGTGCCTATGTCAGACAGGTATGGACACTGACTCCCTTGTACACGCAGCTTTTTCCTCTGTATTTTAGGGAGTGTACTTCAATTATGGGGAATTCACTCAATTTGACTGTCAGTTCTACAATGTTATACTGTCAGTCCCATTTTGCTTGTAGCAGTAAATTGGGTTGTGAGAAACACACTCAAGCAGCTTATTTACATTTAAAATATGCTTTATCTTGTGATTGCAATATCATCGCAGCCCTTTCCACAAATGGATGGAAGTATTACACTACTATGTTCTACATTTCATATGATTTCAAAGCACTTTGCAGTGAAGGGGGAATTCACCTTCACCACCACTAATGTATATGCATGGCAGCCATTTTAGAACACCACATAGCTTTGGTGGAGAAAGCGGAAATCATTATCCTCGCACAGGGCTACAAATCCACAGAAGGGATTGCAGTGGTGAGGATTTAGAAATAGAAAGATGCAAAAGAAAAAAAAAAAAGATTTATTTTACCAATCTTGAGTATACGTGTTTTCCCATTCCTCCCAGGTGAACGGACAATGCTCCAGTGGGTTCCAGTCTATGGTCCTGCCCACTGCCCAGGGAGACCTGTGGATCCTGGGAGATGTCTTCATCAGGGAGTACTACTCCATCTTCGACCGCGGGAATAACAGGGTGGGGCTGGCCCAGGCCGTCTGAGCCTCTCGCTCGCTCCATCCCAACCTTCGTTTGATCCCTGCCTGAGTGGTCAGCAGCTGAGGCCACCTCTGAAAGATATCAAAGGGGGAACTCCCTATTTTCCACACCCCACACCCCAACATCCCAGAGCTTTTAAGTAATGCATATTCTACAAATAAAAAAAAAGATTGCAACACTATTGAACATTGATGAAATTGAGTGATAGATGGTTTCCTGCTATAAGAAATGTCACTTTTCCATAAAACCTTGTGAATAATATATCTGTGACGGAACCGAGCGGGTTACGAAACACAAAATTTAGGGTTTGGCCAAGGACGCAGAGGCAGTAGTAGTTTTGGACAATGCTTTAATAAGAAGGCTTGCAACATACAAGCAATTCCGGACCAAAAGATGAAAACGCAAAAGTAGACAAAATTAAGTTTTGCAAACAAAATACAGAAATAATAATAAAGAACTACAGGCAGTTCCAAAGCAACCTATTGCCGGTTCTGCTGTAGCCTCAGTCAGTGCAGACTACAGCTCTCAGAGACACAAGTCATGCTTCACACATGTGTCTCCCTACACATCACCAGACCCTCCTTCCCTACAAAAACCAGGGTGTAGACATATACCAGGTGGCCAGCACCATTATGAACACACAGGGGAACATTAAACAAACAATTACACAACAAATAACACTCTGAGACTAGACATATAAGTATTGCACCTGCCCACAACCATTACTATACAATATTCATATTACAACATTTACTGTATGAAAAGACATTCCTCAAAGTCGGCTTGATCAAGGCCTACTCTACCCGGAAAACCTCCCCATAATAAAACGTGACGTTGGTGCGGATCCAATCACGCACGGAACCAATAAACACAACTCTGTTGCTCATCGGCCCCCTTTGCCCGCCGACACAGGAGACAAACGTGACAGGAGCTGGTAAACATTTTCCTATTCTGTTAACTTGCGCATTGCGTGGACCTAAGCTAACAAAATAAATGTGCAACATGCATTGAAGTACTTTCATAGTTTTTTCGTTCTTTACAAAAGTTAAAATGTCCATGACGTTTGTGCAAACTCGCAGAATAGAGTGCAGATGTTGTTGCGGTAGCCGCATAGCTCTTACCAGTAGCTTGTGCGTCTTCCCGTTGGCACAAGTCCATGCGTTTGTGTTATCAGTAAAGTGTATCGGGTCTTCACATATCCATTGGAGCAATCGCATAATTTGAGCATCACGTAATATCAGTATATATGTGAGACCCTTCATGTATGTAGCGTGAAGGTGAGTGAGTGTAGCAGCTGAGTTGGGCATTTCTCCTGTGCGGTCCTCTAGACCGTCACAATATCACAGTATCAAACTTTCTATTATATATATGTGACCGTATATATGGAAAAGATATACATGACACGTAAGGAAATAAAACATCAGAAGGCTAATACTGATTATAATGGGTAGGGGAGCCCAGCTAGGTACATAAGAAGCAACACTGTTAATATAAAAATAAAGCTTTTATTTTTATTTATTCTTAAAAAGTAGTTGGTATCATAGTCCAGCACATCAACCAAGCTACTGGCCCTTAGTGTTACAGGTAGTCTTCCCACCAAATAGATTAGATTAAATAAATACACAAAAGAAAAATACAACAATTCAGAAATAGATGCACCCCTTGACCCTATGCGCCAGTACATACTTCCACCATGTGGCTAGGGTAAGCCCTTAGGGTTTGAGTCACACCAAACCGTTCAGAGTAGGACACAATTGTCCGAAACCCATGTGTTGCACAGCACAATCTGTGATCACTACACACTGTTCACAAAGAAATACACAATTTCAACAGCAAACAATAGTCATTGCACAGCACCAAAAGCTACTCTGAAATTATAGGGGTGGAATTAGTAGCCCGAGGGCCAATCTACCAGCCAGAATGGTCTAAGTTCTCCAGGGCCCAAAACCTGGGCACAACAGTAGATGCCTTATATGGGCATGCACCTAAAAGGACAATGAACCAAATAAAGGAAATACACACTTAAATCACAAAACACCTAATGTAAACCAGGCCATCCAAAAAAGGTGAGAAATCAATAAACAACCACAAAGGTGGCTCAACCAATTTCTAAACCAATATTAGAGGGAAAAGAAACAGTGGCCATAGAGCACTCCAAGCGGAACGGCCCTTTCCTGATTCAACAGCGGAGCTTGATTATTTCCGATAGTTGCGTCTTAACTTTGACCTGACAATAAACACGCATGATTTAAATCCTTTAGAGCAGGGGTCACCGACACGGTGCCCGCGGGCAGCAGGTCGCCCCCAAGGACCACATGAGTCGCCCGCAGGCCTGTTCTAAAAATAGCACAACTCACTAGTGAGCTGCATCTACAATTTAATTTTATTCTGTTGCTATTTTTTTTTAATCACACTTTTTAAAAAATGACAATATCTTAAAGATATGTTTATTATACATGAAGTTTAGATAAGTTTAGGTGATCTCTGACCTACTCTAGTTCAAAGGTCAGTATTGTGCGCGTGACAAAACAAACTGGTAGCCCTTAGTATGACTCAGTACCCATGAAGTAGCTCTCAGTTTCAAAAAGGTTGGTGACCCCTGCTTTAGAGTATCACACTCACGCCAAACAATCTCCTACAGCCCAGGCGCGAGGATGCAAAGAAAGAGACAAGAAAGAGGCGGGTGTACTTGTCCTATATTAAATGCTCTACGCACCTGTTAGACAGCGCACCCTCCCTAACTCCATCATTGGCGCAGATGGATGTAAATCACTTCCTGGCAAACAGGTAAATATTTGACTGGATAGAAAGCGGAAGAGAGAAAGGAGATGAGACAACCAAGTGCGCCTTGTGCTCTGGAGAAGAATCAAAATATTTGCGTGATCGTTATTACACGCACCTCACTACATTTTTTTTGGTTACACCAGGCATGCTCTTTGTCAAATTTGGCAAAGATCTCATCAGTTTTGTGGAAGAAGAAGCAAAAAATTCAAAAACAAATTCCGATTGTTACTGTTGGTTGGTGCAGTGGGTAGCACTGCCGCCTCACAGCAAGGAGGTCCTGGGTGGAGTTTGCATGTTCTCCCCGTGTCTGCGTGGGTTTCCTCCGGGTACTCCGGTTTCCTCCCACAGTCCAAAGACATGCAGGTTAGGCTGATTGGAGAGTCTAAATTGCCCATAGGTATGAGTGTGTGAGTGAATGGTGTGTGTGCCCTGCGATGGACTGGTGACCTGTCCAGGGTGTATTCCTGCCTTTCGCCCAATGTATGCTGGCATAAGCTCCAGCCCCCCTGCGACCCTGTTCAGGATAAGCGGGTTAAGATAATGGATGGATGGATGGATACTGTGGGTTTTGTCAACCGAGATAACACCAAGAGACTCCTAAATATTGAAGTAAATATAAGACAGAATGGGTTTTAAAAAATAGAATGCGGCTTTTGGAATAGCCCAGTCAGAGCCCAGACCTATTACTGCCAAAGGAGGTTCGATCAGTTATTAAATCCAAGGATGCACTTACTTTTTCCACCAGCACTGTGAATGTTTAATGGGTGTGTTCAATAAAGACATTGTGTGTTATTAGCTTCATGACATTCTGTGTGTCTATACTTGTGATGACGAGGATGAGATCACATTTTATGACAAATTAATGAAGAAAAACAAAATCCATTTTTTTATACTGGATGTGCTATTCCCCAAAATTAATTGTAATGGTAGCTGCATGAAAAAAAAAATAGTGTAATGTTTAGGAGTATAAGCTTACAAAGCAAGTATACCTAGTATATCTTTTTGCTTTGTGAATTTCCATGCTATATTTATGTGGACAGACATTCAAGCATTTTTCATACAAAATCTCATAGCCTCAGAGATCCACTGTTGCAAAGAAATATTATTATTTTTGCACAGTACCTATTAATACTTGTTTGTTACAATCATAATGTATACATTTTGTAACCATGAAAACCCATTTTGCAACATTGTTAAAACATTGTTCACTCAAACAAAAAATGCACAAAAGTTGTGATTTTCTTGATCAGAGTGTTCCTAGAAACAGATTTAAAAGAAAGAAAAAAGTTGTCACCAACTATTTCAATGGTTTCCGAGGGTTAAATCGGAAAAGTTTCATTAGCCTGTTGTAGAACACTGGCACACGTGTTATCACTGTGGTGATAAGTCTTGTGATAATACATATCTTCTAGATTATCTTGTGGAAAATGAAGTTCTATTAAGAAATCAAATAATGTCTTGTTTATTTACTCTCTTTATCCTAATCTGTTGTGTGGAAACTCTTGTTAGATGTATATAGTTGCATTGTTACTAACATGGGGGTGGCAGTGTGGTATAGGCTTGTAACTCCATGGTTGCAGGTTTGATTCCCAGCTGTGGCACTACTGGTGCACCATTGAGTAAGGTATTTAACCTGAATCACTTCAGCGAAATATCCGCCAGTATAAACGGAGTGTATGTAAAAACATAGCCTGTGTACATTTTCTCTTTTTGGCATAATTTATTAATGAATATGTAATAGCAACAAAGGAAAAAGTGAGCATTACTGGGCTGAATGGCCTGTTCTCACCAATACCTTATGTTATGTTATGCTAACAGTCCACATTCACTGGAACATAAAACAAAAATGAATAAATTATTTAAAATAATCAGAGTAGATTTTAGAACAATATATGGACATTTTCAGATATTGCAATAACATTTTACTACTTTTCTGGGAAACATATATTCACTTGTCCAAAATATCTACAAACTATTAATATTGTGCAGTGTAGTTATTTAAGATATAACCAGATATGATTAGACTATCAGGGCAAACAGTATTCATGGGATTTTTACCAGTAACTCTTCTACAAATTTAAATTCGAAAGCATTCTAGTCACTCTCCAGTGATATTCTATAACTAGCCTGTTACCATGGACCTACATGCAATATGAACTTAATGTACTGTAGATGAACTTACTGTAGTGGAAGACAGAGCAGCTACAGTGTATAAAATAAAATATAAAATGAATAAAATAAAAGTGCATAACATGAAGTATTAATATTCATATTAACTTCTAAAATAATGTTAATATAACATAATATCCTGCATAATCTGCATAGTTATCCTCTGTACCACTATAAAGTAATTTAAAGTAGTACTTAAAAAAAGAATGAATATGAGTTTTGATTGTTTTCCAAAATCATATTCCACCGCATTTAGAATATGGCAGTTTGCACTATCGCCATGTCAAGCAAACAAACAGCGCTAATGCTTTATCAAACAGTAATGGTATTTTCCTCTGTCAGATTCGCAAATGTACAGTTCGTACAGCACACAAGAGCAGTTTTCACAGTCCTGTTTTCATAGAGCTTATCACAAAATGATAAACAAATGGCATTTCCTGAATGATAATAAAAGGTAAACTGTTGAGGTTAAAGATAATGTGCCTTTGTTCTCAATGCTTTCAATGTTCTGACTACCTGCTCTTGATTTTATTATAGGACAAAAAATATAATTTTTTTAATCTGGTCTAATTTTTTGGTTTAGAATTATGAGAACTTCTCTCTTCATAACACATTTGAGACTATATAAATGAATTTGGTTATGAGCTAAATTATTTGAATCCTGGATAACCTTGATAAGATTGTTTTACCTTTAAATTCAGTGCATTCAGAAAGTATTCAGAACCCTTCACTATTTTCACATCTTGTTATGTTGTAGCCTTATGCTAAAATTGTTTAAATTCATTTTTAACAATCTACAAAAACAGAATTTTAGAAATGTTTGCAAATTTATTAAAAAGGAAAAACTGAAATATCACATTGACATTAAGTAGTCAGACCCTTTGCTATGCCACTTTAGGATTTAGCTCAGGTGCCTCCCATTTCTCTTGATCATCTGTGAGATGTTTCTACACCTAGGTTGGAGTAATGTCAATTGATCGGACATGATTTGGAAAGGCACACACCTGTCTATATAAGGTCTCACAGCTGCCAATGCAAAAACCAAGCCATGAGGTCAAAGTGCTCAGAGACAGGATTGTGTTGAGGCGCAGATCTGAGGAAGGCTACAGAAAAAGTTATGCTGCATTGAAGGTTCCCAAGAGCACTGTGGCCTCCATAATTCTTAAATGAAAGAAGTTTGGAATGACCAACTCTTCCTATAGATTGCCTGATGGTCGCTGAGTTCCAGAGATCCTGTGTGGAGATGGAAGAAACTTCCAGAAATCATAGTGGTTAAGGTAAATGACTGGGACACACAAGGTCGGTGGTTCTAATCCTGGTGTAGCCACAATAAGATCCGCACAGCCATTGGGCCCTTGAGCAAGGCCCTTAACCCTGCATTGCTCCAGGGGAGGATTGTCTCCTGCTTAGTCTAATCAACTGTACGTTGCTCTGGATAAGAGTGTCTGCCAAATGCCAATAATGTAACACTCCACCGATCTGGGCTTTATGGCTGATTGGCCTGACAGAAGCCTCTTCAATGAAAGCCCACTTGGAGTTTGGAAAAATGACTCTCAGATTGTGAGAAACAAGATTATCTGGTCTGATGAAACCAAGATTGAACTGTTTGGCCTCATTTCTAGGGGAAAGTATCATGTCTAGAGAAAACCAGGCACTGCTCATCACCGGCCCGATACCTTCCCAGCGGTGAAGCAGGGTGCTGGCAGCATCAAGCTGTGGGGTGTTTTTCAGAAGCAGGGCCTGGGGGACTAGTCAGGGTCGAGGGAAAGCTGAACTGAGCAAAGTAGAGGTCCAGAGTGCTCCGGACTTCAGCCTGGGCCAAAGGTTCACCTTCCAACAGGACAATGACCCAAAGCACACAGCCAAGAGTGACTTCGGGACAACTCTGTTAATGTCCTTGAATGGCCCAGCCAGAGCCCAGACTTGACCCCAATTGAATCTCTGGAGAGACCTGAAAATGGCTGTCTTCAGAAGGTCCCCAACCAACCTGAAAGAGCTTGAGAGGATCTGGAGAGAAGAATGGCAGAAAATCCCCAAATCCAGGTTTGCAAAGCTTGTCGCATCATACCCAAGTCTGGAGGCTGTAATCGTTGCCAAAGGTGCTTCAACTAAGTACTGAGCAAAGGCTGTTTTTGCTTTGTCATTATGGGGTATTAAGTGTGGACTGATGAGTGAAAAAATGAATTTAAACGATTTTAACATGAGGCTACAACATAACAAAATGGGAAAAAAGGGGTCTGAATACTTTTCAAATGCTCTGCAGGTAAGTCTAAGCCTTATGTGTGTAACATTTTGATAAGGAATTCAAGGCTTTGATAAGATATGTTTCAAATGTGTTTATCTAAATCACTTTTTAATTGGTCAATGTATTATATTGTAAATACAATTAGGAACCTTGCTATTCTTTTACATCTACTATACCTGTTAAAATACAAAATAAAATAAAATGACAGAAACAAATGTTTGAGGATATAAATACTTTAAGCGTGTTTATGCATTATTCATTATTATTTATATAATGAGTATATTAATTTCTAAACTGTGTTGTACAAGATTATTATCAGCTAACTTTTTCATAAAATTTCATTATAGATTGAAAGAAAAATGTAAACACTTAAACAATCAAGGTAGATATCCCCCACTCTCAACACTATTGAACATTACTATACATATCAATCCTGCATACAGTAATACAGTATACATTATTTTGTTATGCATGCAGTCAATTTTTTTGGAATAGGACTTTAAACAGAATAAGAATTATTGTTCAAAATATTGTTTGTACAAATGTGGTCACTGAGACATTTTAATTTGGATTGGACATCTGGCATAATATTAAAAACATATCTTATCTGTTACAAACAAAGCTCACTTCAGGCAACCCAGTCCCTTTGCAGTTATTTAAATGCTTGAATGATAAGTGTACAAAGACTAAAGATTCAGCCATCTTCAATGACTTTGTTTAAAGGACATTCATATACGTACGGGACGACTGTTTTTATCTTTATATAACCCATTATACTGTGTTTTGTTATCGTGTTGATAAAGAGTATGGGGGAGGGAGGTGGGCTAACATCCGACTGTATAGTATATAAGGACCTGCGACGGCTTCCTCCAGTCACTCAATAGGTCTGAGGGGAAACATACCAGTGTAAACCAAGATGAAGTGGGCTGTTGTTCTGTGTGCCCTGGTGGCTCTCTCTGAGTGTCTTCACAAGTAAGTTCTTTGAACTCTAATTTAAAAAGTATTAGTCTTGGAGGAAAAAGAGAATGTGATGCTTCCTAACTGTGTTGTGGTAGGTTAAAATTGTGGATCGGTGGTTTTGCTAGAATGGAATTTCTTTAAATTCACGTTGCGTATGTCATCTGTTTGCAAATAAGAATGCAGTACATAAAAATTCAACAGCGCCAACAAACTTGTTGGGCTTAGTGTAAAAATGCGCTGTTTACCTGTAAATGTCCATTTTGTCCCTTGGTGAGCTGCTTTGTCAGATCGCATGGTTTTTCTTTGCCTTTGTCTGTGTGAAGTTTTGTGATGGTGAAGTTTTGTATTTGTCTTTAGACCAACTACATACAAGAGCATTCAAACATATATTTCACCAACATTCAGAATATTCTTTCATACAATCATGTTTTGCTTTGTACAGTAGCCTTCCTTTTTGAAATGTCTTCCGGGTCCGCGGTGGTCCCTTTTCAAACTTCACCGGCATGAAAAGAGTAGATCTGGAGTATTTCCAAAATGGCGGTAACCCAGGTGTGGCCCAGTTTGACAGTGTTCGGCAGTGTGTTTGGTGCATCTCCATTGGTTCCTCTCTCCTCTCAGGATGCCTCTGATCAAGGGCAAGTCTGCGAGGGACACCCTGCAGGAGAAGGGCCTGTGGGAAGAGACCAGGCAGAAGCATCCCTACAACCCCATGGCCAAGTTCATGCAGACTGGCACCGAGTCCATGACCAATGATGCCGACGTAGGTCAAACTCACAAATTAGTCAATTAGCTGTGGGGCGACATTGCCTCAGGCAGTAAGAGCGGCCGTCTGGCAGTCTAAGGGATGCCTGTTCGATCCTGATCCTGCCCTGGGTTGTGTCGAAGTGTCTCTGAGCGGGACACCTAATCCCTAAATTCCCCTGAAGGGCTGGTGGGTGCCTTGCATGGCAGCCAACTGCCGTTGGTGTATTGGTGAAAGAGAAGCATCAATTGTAAAGGTGCTATATAAATGCCAAACATGTACCCTGGCAGGATAACATGCCATGTTATCATGATAAGTGATGCACTCTGATGTGTATCTCAGAGTGAATGTTCCATTCCCAGACACATCCTTTTTTTAAATAAGGTGTGATAAATGCAGATTGTTTTTTCATTTCATTGTGTGAACAGCATTTATTATGGCCATGTATTTTTTCCATTCTGATCAACCCAAGTGCTGATTGTAGCATTCAGCTTTTTTCCCTTATATTATATATATACATTTAAAGACCTGCATCTGAATAATATGCTGCTTAGAATTATTTTTTTAATAATTCCATCTGTTGAGGGCATGGGACTTGAATTTCAGATGCTGAATTCAGAATCTGTGAGTTCAGCAATGCAATGCAATACAGTATACTGGCTTGTTAATGCGGAAAGCATATACATCTTTATAACTTAAAACGCTGAATGTGTGCCCCCCACCCCCATTCCTCCTGCCACAGCTGTCCTACTATGGCGTCATCTCCATCGGAAACCCCCCTCAGTCCTTCAAGGTCATCTTCGACACCGGCTCCTCCAACCTGTGGGTGCCCTCCGTCTACTGCTCCAGCCAGGCCTGCCGTGAGTGACGATATATAGGACACATCCATCCATCCATCCAGTGTTACCCACTGCACCATCCGTGCCGGCCTATTTAGGACACAGTACCAGGGAAATGACACCAAACTACAGCTTTATTACCCGTTTTCATAGATGCACTATTCACCGCTGCACTGTAGGTGACCACAACAACGAGAAAATACTACAGGTACACACTCAACAGTCATCCTCTCTGTCACTCAACATACATATTCACAGTGTACACCTCACAGGAATGGAATATACTGACACTGCGCAAATATAACAATTAACAACCACAAGCGGTAATTACCAGGGTCCAAACAGCATGGAACTGAAAACTGTTTGGCTTAAGGACACTGTCGTTAATCCTGTACTTCTCCTGTTATCTCCAGAGAACCATGCTAAATTCAACCCTCAGCGTTCCTCTACCTACAAATACACCTCTCAGACCCTGGCCATCCAGTATGGCACTGGCAGCATGACTGGATGGCTGGGATACGACACAGTGGAGGTGAGATTTCCAGACAGTCCAGGAAGTGGTGTAGTGGTAAAGTGAAAGGTTCATGCCAGATCAATCCCAGGTTAGCTACTGCAGCTCCATGTATAATATTTTAAAAACAAATTAAGCTCTGGACAAGGTCCTTTCAAGTGTGGCATGGAAGTCTAATCCCAATACTTTTTTTTACCAACCAAAAACTGGCAGTTGCTGGCAAAATCCATAATCTGCATTCCTTTAATGGCCAGTGTTATTATTCCCAGAATGCACTGCACACATTTAATGTACATGAAGTAAATGGCATTTCTTCAAATGTTTAGCATGATCGACCCCAGATATACTGTACATGGCAGGAGATGGCACACTTGTATGCGTATGTGTTTTTTTGAGAGCAGCTAAAGGATTTTCCCTCCTTTCCGTTTGCAGGTTGGTGGCATCTCTGTCGCAAACCAGATCTTTGGTCTGAGCCACGATGAGGCCCCCTTCATGACCTACATGGTGGCTGACGGTATCCTGGGCCTGGCCTTCCCCTCCATCTCCTCCTCCCACGCTACGCCCGTCTTTGACAACATGATGAATGAGAGGCTGGTGTCCCAGAATCTGTTCTCAGTCTACCTGAGCAGGTAAGGCTGGAGGTAGCAGTAACATAAGGACCTGGGTCAAATATATGATTGTTTTGGACTCAAATCCTTTTATATGCTTTACTGAGCATATTGATGAGTGAGACAGTCTTGGAGGAGATGTTTTGTAAAGGGTTTTCACAAAATTCAACGACAGAAAACCAAAATGGCCGACATGATTGATTTTTGAGGCAAAGTCCTTCTGCAGGCAGATACATGCATGACAATGGGCAACATTGAGAAGCAATCAACATTGAGAAGCGTCAACTGTACAGTGCTTACAGTGTTTGCAAGTGTAAGGCGCTATATAAATGCCAGCCATTTACAATATGTGGCTGTGGTTTTTGGAGTATCAACTTTCTTTATAGAAAATGTTTAACAGCAAATTGAAATGAAAGGGAATTGTCACAGTCAATTGTAGCAGTGACTATGTGTAAGTTTTAGTATTTACTGTGGAACGTGAAGTGACCTCGAAGCTTCACCCTTCAGCAACAGCGAGTCTGGCAGTGAGGTGGACTTCGGCGGAATCGATGGAAACCACTACACCGGCAGCATCGCCTGGATCCCTCTCTCCTCTGAGACCTACTGGCAGATCACCATGGAAAGGTACGCACAAGGCTCTTCACCCTCTCCTTCTGGAACCCCCTAACAGCTTCTCAAGGATTCTGTTAGATCTTATGAAGCATTAGTCTTCAGCCACTGAGTCACTGGAAGGACCTTAGTATTATTTGTATAGTATTTAACTTAAACTTTAACTTTAAGAACAGCAAGGTGGAAATAGTACTGTAAGCAGCAGAATCACCCCAGTCATGCAATGCATCTGTTTTTGACAGTGAAAATGTTGTATTCAAATCCTATTTAGTTATTATCTGAATGCATGTCACATGTGCTTGCAATAAGTGAACCATATATGATGTAATTCATTATACAAGTTAATTTATTAGGAATTCATTATTTTATTGCTTGCATAGTGTTACCATCAACGGACAAGCTGTTGCCTGTACTCAAGGCTGCCAGGCTATTATAGACACTGGCACCTCTCTCATCGTTGGACCAAACAGTGACATTGCCAATATCAACAACTATGTCGGAGCCAGCACCAATCAGTATGGAGATGTAAGCAAAGTTGATCTACCCAAAGTCAAGTCAAACGATTCAGGTTTCACATTTCAACGTTAACCAAAGAGATCCTTGAGAAAGCCACTCTGAACACACTGACTTCCTGTGCCATTTGTCCTGCTTACAATATTGCCATATATTTCAATACATTTGGCAATACATATATAGCAATATACATGATGTTGATCCTTCCTCAAATATATTTCTTACATTTAGAAATGTATGAAAGTTCATTTTTTTATATTATGCATATATTATTATATATTTAAGAAATATATTGCAATTCTTTTCAACACATTAGATTTTTATGTTGTGCTCACAAGATGAAAAACTCAAATGAGAGGCCAGTGGCCTGTAGCTTATCTGTTCAATGGTTGTGAAATCTTACGATCACGCTTTCCCCACAGTCCACTGTTTCCTGCAACAACATTGGCAGCATGCCTGAGGTGACATTCAGCATCAACGGAAACTCCTTTACCATCCCGGCTTCTGCCTATGTTTCCCAAGTGAGTTCACCTCTTCTACTCATGTGAAATAGAGAAACTACACAGCAAAAATGTCAGTAAGAAAAGTACATTTTATATAGTGTAATTCGGTTGAAAACCACTTTATCAACACTTCTCCAACAAATAACACAGGTTCAATAGAGCAATACTAAACGCAGTTGCATCTTTTTAGTTTGTGTTGCCATATAAGCCTATTTGTGTATTTTCAGTGATAGGGGAATTCTTGAGCAAGCTAAATATTTTTCACTCAAACGCACTAACGATTATGTTTCCTACTTGTTTGGTTCGATGCTGCTGCCACTGTTTTTCATGAATGGCTACATCAAAAACCTTTAGGAATTCATGAAGCCATTAACCTTTATTCATGAATCCTATAACCTTTGAAAGGGATGCAGTTAAATGTGACATATGTTGAGAAGTTATACACGTACAATATGTGTGTTCAATATACTGTAAACCTTCATTTCACCAGTATATCTTAATGCAGACCTTTTGTGGATTACATTTAAGCTAAAATACCCTCCAGTGCCATTTTAACTTTATTTTTATTTACATTACTGCTTTTGATTGTAAATCAACATTTTGTGAAATACAGTACTGTGCAAAAGTCTTAGGCACCTGTATAACATTCTGTACAGATTAGATTCTTTCAAAAATAATTAAATGAAATGTCCTAAATAAATGTACGGTACATTTTACATGACATTTTATTAATTTGGCAGAATAGTTAAAAACTGAATAAAATCAATAGTTTTTGTGACCACCCTTCGGTGTTAAAATTGCATCACTTCTCTGAGATAGCCAACGCTGTCCTGCAGTTCTATTCGAAAATCAGGGAGGTTGTTCCAATGTTGGAGAACTTGCCACAGTTCTTCTGCAGAATTTGGTTGGCTCCTTGCTTCTGATCTCAGATTTTTATGCAAAAAGTAGTCAATTGCTTACAGTAATATGTTACAAAAATGTTTGCAAAATGAATATTTGGAAATGAATATTTGGAAAAAATGTGTTCTTTAATACTAACAAAAAAATAAACATATATATATATAATAAAGTCTAGGGTGCCTAAGACTTCTGCACAGTGCTGTATGTCTGATGCACCACCATCTTCTCCCTCCAGTCCGGCTACAGCTGCCGCACTGGTTTCGGCAACGGCGGTTCCAACCTCTGGATCCTGGGTGATGTCTTCATCAGGCAGTACTACGCCATCTTTGACAGAGGCACCAACTCTGTCGGCCTGGCAAAGGCTGTGTAATCTACCCCAGATCAGTGGCAGATTTGAACCCCCTGAAAAGATATCTAGTTTTCCAGAAGTGAGCTCCATGTTAATCCGTGGCTGAACAGCTAAATAGCTCCATTAGAAGCAGGTGAACTGGCACATGAAATGATCACCCTACTTCTAAATAAAAATATTTTTGAAGCATAACATATTTTCTCTGTGTCGTGATATTTTGCATGTGGCTAGAGCTTTGAAACAGACATGTTTGATTTGATAACTCAAGTTCAATAAAGTAGCCACGCTGGGATTCTTACAGGGACTATACAAGGCATCTCTATCCCCAGATGGCTGGTATTTATGCAGGTTTTTGTAAAATTAATGAATAGGGACACAAGAACATTATTGAGCTGTCATGCATGAGATGATCAAGACATTAGCCAGAATGTCAGATCGTGTAAATCGCTGTGCTGCTTAAATATATAAGATGACGTCATGAAGCCCAGAAACAGATACCACCCTTCATGTTCATTCTGGGTAAACGGCATGCAGACAAGCATAGAGACAAATGTGTTCCCTTAGGGTACATTATACACGTAAAGTCCAGAGAAAGAGACAGCTGGTACATAATATAGATCATAGAAGCTGGAGGACATATCCAATACCTAATGGGAAAACCAGCTGAAGGAGTGCCAGCTCAGTTAAGAACAGAAGAAGAACACAACAATGAAAACAGGCCATCTAGGCTCATCCTTTACCGATCATGTACAGAGTATCCAACCAGGCATCCTGCTCGGACTTTAAAGTTCAAAGGTCTCTGCCTCGGCTAATTGGGACAGGAATCTGTTCCACATATTGGTATCTCTGTTTACTGAAAAACAACCAAAATATTTACACTCACTCATCACGTTATTAGGAACACATATACACCTACTTATTCATGTGATTATCTAATCAGCCAATTGTCTGGCAGCAATGCAATGCATAAAACCATGCACATGCGGGTCAGTAGCTTCAGTTAATGTTCAAATGAACCATCAGAATGGGGAAAAAAGCGTCTCAGTGAAATCTTGGTGATTTCAACTGTGGCATGATTCTTGGTGCCAGAACGGCTGGGATTCCATTTCTGTCAGCCAAGAACAGAACGCCGAGGCTGCAGTGGGCACAGGCTCACCAAAACTGGACAGTGGAAGACTGGAAAAATTTAGCCTGGTCTGATAAATCTAAATTGCTGCTGTGGTTTACAAATGGTAGGGCCAGAATTTGGCACCAACAGCCTGAATCCATGGACCCAACCTGCATTGTGTCAACAGTCCAGGCTGCTGCTGGTGGTGGTATAATGGTGTGGGGATTGCATCACTTCATGGCCACAATGTACCCTTCGTCTAATGGCTACTTCCTACATGATAATGCACCATGTCATAAAGTAAAAGCAATCTCAAACTGGCTTTGTGAACATGACAATGAGTTCAATGTTCTTCAGTGATCTTCCCAGTCACTGGGTCTGAGTCCAATAGAACACCTTTAGGATGTGGTAGAAGATTCGCAGCATGAATTTGCAGCTGACAAATCAACATCTTGTGGAATCCATGCCATGAAGAATTGTTGTGTTGAGAGCAAAGGGAGGCTCTACCCAGTATTAGTATAGTGTTCCTAAACTGCTCAGTGAGTGTATATTTATCTTTGATCTCTATCTATGCCCAGGGCTCTCAAGTTTCATGAAAAACTCAGAGTGAGATTGCAAAACAGGGCTGGAGCAAATCGACATTGTGTATGTTTTGGTCGCAGAGGCTCCTTGGCCGAATCCACTCCTCCCAATTATAATTTAGTTTATAATTGAGTTTATATAAACTATATAAACTATAATTTAGTTTATAATTAAGTTTATAATTGACCAGCACAAATAAAACAAATAGAACCGAAAATGACGGGCCAAACCAATGACAAACTCAGCTGAATAAAATAAGTTGATTAATTTACACATGTAAGAAAAAAATGTAATAGTTTGGGAGAGGTGATCTTTGTGAGCATTTGTGCGAGGGTGTGACTGAGTGTGTGACTGAGTGTGTATGTGTGTGCGTGACTGACAGTGTGTGTGTGTGTGTGTGTGTGTGTGGTAGGGATGAACCGATATTAAATTTTACGGTACTATTTGCACATATTTAAGCAATGTTCCCAAACATAGGCTAATAGCAGCTAGTAGCTAAAGTTAAGTTTGCATAAAATTCTTGGGACATGGGAGGTTAACACTACAATTCATAGAAAAAAATGACGTGACACATGAAATATGTCGAAGTTTTCAACTGAAACAATATTTTACTATTTAAAACGTACTAACTTACTGGAGCGTTGTTCACAGTATACCTACCCATCAGAGCACACCGCCTTTCTGAGCGTGCAGGTGCAGAGTGGGACAAACGCGGCAGATCCTCACAGTAACCCCGCCTACCGGCCAGACGGGTAAAGATCACCAAAAAATGTCAAAAGATCCTCAAGTGTCCAACCGTGGCTCCAACGAGACTGCTTTTTAAATCATGTTTATTTCCGTGTAGTGGGTTTTATCCCTTCTCGGCCGACTCACCATGAGAAAAGACAGGTGTGGCGTGTGAGCGTGTGAACTGGTTGAAATGCGTGTGTCTCAAGGTCAATGGGTGAGACTTGAGAGGTTTGCTATGCCCCCTTGCTGAAAAAGGGGTAAAAAATGTTCTGTAGCTTGCTTTAGTTGTAGTTGTAGTTGTGGTTGTTAATCCATTTTAATTTATTTAAAACCTCAGTGAAATCTGGGAGCAGCTGAGAGCCAGGGTCAGTTATTAGTTACCTTGCAGAATAATCCAGCAGAGGCCAGGTTAAATTTAATCAAGGATGCGTTTTACAAATTCATAATATCTTCTCTCATTTCCAATAACGCCTTGTCTAAATCAAGATTCATATTTTCTGGTTTCTGAGTCTTCAGTATATCTTTAATTTTTCCTAACCTTAATTTAACCAAGTAACATTTAGTCACCTTATTTCTCAGACACAGTGTGCTTGAAACTAGCATTGTTAGCCAACATCATTTAAAGCTCTGTCATGTCTTGCTAATTTATGTAAGATGTAAGCATTTTCATAATTATGCAGTTCAATGATCACCTACAGTAACCTTTCAATTGTTTTGCAGGTATACAGTATCAAGATTATGCAATGCACACATTTGCTTTGGCAAGTGCACATACCACTAGATATTCTTTACATACCAGGTACTGTACTCCACATTCTTAATATTGAACACACTAATATTACACAAGAAATGACTGCTACCAGATTGTAGACTTCCATAGTTAAGCAGCACAGACTGGAGGAACACTAAGGCTGAGTAACTAAATGAGTCTAAAGAGTCTGTGATACCCCTTCCTAGAGACATTCCCATACACACTACTTCTGCCTGACTGCTAGTGTGGAGTACTCCACGGTCTCTCCGGAATCGTGATGGCCATAGGATTGAGGGCATCTTGCAGCAGAGCTCTTCTGAACATTGAGGTTAGCATACAGTCCAGTGGGCTCCTCACAGGTTTTGAAATTTACTGTGGTGTAGACAATGGCGTTCACATCTTGGGAGGTGGAGCCCTGTATGAGAAATCACACTGTACGCATTACACTGAGAGACATTTAGCTGTAGGCATTACACTGAGAGACATTTAGCTGTAGGCATTACACTGAGAGACATTTAGCTGTAGGCATTACACTGAGAGACATTTAGCTGTATGCATTACACTGAGAGACATTTAGCTGTAGGCATTACACTGAGAGACATTTAGCTGTAGGCATTACACTGAGAGACATTTAGCTGTAGGCATTACACTGAGAGACATTTAGCTGTTGGCATTTCCTGTGGACATTCAACTCAAAACCATTAACTATACAATTAAGTTATGCGACCACCCGCAGTAGTATCTGTTGATCCAGATCACATTGCTGAAATTTAAATGGTAAATGGCTGGCATTTATAGAGCGCCTTTATCCAAAGCGCTGTACAATTGATTCTCCTATTCACACACACACACACACACACACACACACACACACACACACACACACACACACACACACACACACACAAATGGCGATTGCCATGCAAGACACCAACCAGCTTATCAGGTGCATTTAGGGGTTAGGTGTCTTGCTCACGGACACTTCAAAATGTATTGTGTTTTATACATTTTTGTTGTAGTTCACTCCGGTAAAGCAAAATATATGCCTTAGCCTTGTGGCCTGAAAGCAGAATAAGAAGAGGAAATGGAAATGTATTTTCCATAGCCATGCCTAATCAATCTGGAGTACACAGGAGTAGAAGCACAGCAGCTATGCTGTATTGTCAGTCACTGTAGCACACATACACTTTGATATGCAGGCCGGCTAAGCACAGTTAACTGAACACTGATCAGAACAATGATGTCACTTCGCCCGAGAATACTGCTATGCTTTGGTAGACACGTTGTGGGGATAAACACAGTTTGCCTTGTTTGGGAAGAAGAAGTAGGTCTCAGTGAAAAAGTTAACAACGTAAGATCTTTTGTTGCCTCTGGATTGTATTCGGAAAGAGCTGTTAATTTCATCTAGATGGACGGTTACTACTGTGGGTAGGTGGAAACATACCCTCATTTCATTTTTGGGTGAACTGCCCCTTTAACAAACAAACAGGACTGCACACTGAGTCAGACAGAAAAGGTCCTGTATTGCACTTACTGAGATGGAGGAGGATGAGCTATCACATGGAGCAGTTCCACTTTTCTCTATGGAAATAAAGGCAACATCCAGACTGTTTTTATGCAGCCATATATCTTTTTATACTGGTCAGTTTCCAGAGTGTGAAATAAGTTATTCTTGTTCTTAAATTGTGACTGAAAATATATATTTTTTCAAATTATGATTCATAAAGGTTCTGAGACATGTCTGGCAGATATTTCAGCCTATTACCACATGACATCTGATGGATTCATTTGAAACTTCAAGTCACCAAAATAGATTACAAACAAAGAGCCCTGTTTAGCTCTGGTGTTTACTGTAGGCAGTCATGAATGTTTCTGTAATAACAAACATGATAGGCACAGAGTGTGAAACATACAGTCGTCAAAAAACTACATTTTAATTTCTTCAGGACCACTTATTCTAAGTCTTTGTCTTATTCATATGTGCAGTAGTGCATTGTATACACACACAATGGATACCATGTCACACAGTATATGAAATCACTCGGCAGTTAGTCAATGTTGGTCTCACTCTGGAATACTTCTGGGCTAAGGCAGTTACAGACTTGGCCATTATGAATCTGGGTCTATGACCAGCATGCAGTAAACATACCTTTGTATTTCTTCCTGTGATGAACCGCAATGGTTACTGAGATGATAAGAATGAGCATCAGCAGCAAACTCAGGGCAGCAGCCAGCAATATCCACATGTCTGTTTTAAACCTGGAAAGTAGCACAGCAATGTAGAGAGGGAATTATCGCAGTTTGTACGGAACATCAGGGGCCAGTTTCTCAGACACTCCATACTAATTTAGACCAGGATTTAAGCTTAATCTGTGTCCGTGAAACAGGCCCTACATGACTTGCATAGTAATTATGTGAAGGTTTATTCTACAGGCTCATTGCTAGACTTGTGCTAGACTTTTGCTTTCTTGAGAAATTCTAATTTTATATGTATTTTGAAGTACTATGTCAATCTTTGTGTAAAAGTGATAAGGCAAGCACATATTCATCTGCATAATACACTCTCAAAAATAAAAAAAGTGTTTATATCAGACACACTTTTTGTGTTCTTACATTTACTGTTACACATTTTGTTACAGTGACTACTGTTGTGTTACAATAATATGATTTATGTGTAGCAAATGGAGACTTTTTAACTATGTCGAAAGGAATGCAAGATGTGTTGTCCTTAACTGGGATGTGTTTTTTAAACATCTGTTTTGAGAGAGACTGTGTGTGTGTGTGTGTGTGCGTGTGTGTGTGTGTACACGTGTGTGTCTTGAGAGTCCTCATTTTGATAGCATTTTGCAAATCCACTCTAGCAGCAGCTGTTCATTGCTAACTGCTCTGAATTTTTGAACGATTGATCCTCTCCTCAGCTGCTTAAGAGTGGACAGCTGTACTGACATTTTGCTAAATGCTGGCCAGCTAGTGAGCACTGTAGGTTTGCGGCCTGGGCCCTTTATATGGCCCTTATTTCTCAGTAGAGTTGAACACCGTCCTCCTATTTTTAAGGGTGTGAATCTCTACCTCAAGCTTCCATTGCTCTGAGACTCGTTGGGGCTCTCCACGGGTGTGACGGATGTGGTGTCCACACTGACTGTGGCGGGCCTGGCGGTTGACATCAGCGAGGGCAGAGGTGGGCTCTGTCGATTCGCTGAGTCTGTTCAATTTCACGAGCATCCGTTTTTAGTGACATCCTGTCCAAATTTTGGCTGCCATTGCTGCTTATTATGCTTTCAGTAATATTGTACATTACAGTGTATTATAGGCTACCCTCTGTATTGTATTACAGGGGTTAGCCTGTAGCCTAGTGGCTAAGGTACATGACTGGGGCAGCCTGTAGCCTAGTGGCTAAGGTACATGACTGGGGCAGCCTGTAGCCTAGTGGCTAAGGTACATGACTGGGACAGCCTGTAGCCTAGTGGCTAAGGTACATGACTGGGGCAACCTGTAGCCTAGTGGCTAAGGTACATGACTGGGGCAGCCTGTAGCCTAGTGGCTAAGGTACATGACTGGGACAGCCTGTAGCCTAGTGGCTAAGGTACATGACTGGGGCAGCATGTAGCCTAGTGGCTAAAGTACATGACTGGGGCAGCCTGTAGCCTAGTGGCTAAGGTACATGACTGGGGCAGCATGTAGCCTAGTGGCTAAGGTACATGACTGGGGCAGCCTGTAGCCTAGTGGCTAAGGCACATGACTGGGACAGCCTGTAGCCTAGTGGCTAAGGTACATGACTGGGGCAGCCTGTAGCCTAGTGGCTAAGGTACATTATTGGGGCAACCTGTAGCCTAGTGGCTAAGGTACATGACTGGGGCAGCCTGTAGCCTAGTGGCTAAGGTACTTGACTGGGTTGGTGGTTCAAGCCCTAGTATAGCCATGATAAGATCTGCACAGCTGTTGGGGCCTTAACCGTGTATTGCTCCAAGGGAGATTGTTCCCTGTACAGTCTAATCAACTGTGAGTCACTTTGGATAAAAGCTAAATAACAAATTAATATTATTACAAGATTGATTGAGTGACTGTGTAGACCACAGGTGCTGTACAAAAGGCTAAAATAAAACAAAAATATCCACAACACTTTGTCTCTGGCTCGTAACTTTATTGATTAAAGGGTTGGTATGCTGTCAGATGTTGGATATGGATACAAATACCCTCAATTTAGAATGGACAGTCTACACTTTAACCTCATATTCATGGTTTCCTTTCAAATCCAATATGGAGTTAAAACTAAAATTATGTCACAGTTCACAGAAATCAATGGGTTTTTAATTGAAAGACACCATTATAGCCGGTATAATCTATTAATTATATTGAAAAGCAAGCAAGACAAAATATCAAAACATTCACATCGATTGTCCCTTTTCTAGCTATGTTACAGACAGACATAATGTTCTCTTTAACATTTGAAATCAAAATATTTGAATTATTTAAAAGTGAGATTAACTGCCAGTTTAGGACAGGAATCCCGGCAGAAGTGAAGTGATTCTGTCGACAGTTCCTATAGTGCTGAGACTGAGAGAACACAGATTATTACTGCGATTGGCTCCTGTAATGAACTTTCTAAGATTAAAATAATTAGCATACACTATTCAGCAATATGGGCCTTACCTCGTATTTCAACTGAGAAGTCCATGTAAATGTGATACGGTGATTGCGTTACAGCACACCGGTACAGGCCAGCGTCTGACTTCTGTAAGTTCCAGATCCTCACAACCATAAGTCCACTGTATTCGTTTATAGATATTCTTCCCTTATATAAGTCAGCGCAGTATCTTCTGTTGTCCACCACAGGGACACAGACATCCGGGTAAAATTTGCAGCAGCCCTTTTCATAGTTATTGAAATATGGATTAAAAGGCAATTGCAGCAAAACGGCTCCTGATGTGTCTGCTCTGTATTGTCCTCTTGATAAGTGACCTGTGAAAAAATGCATATAGGAGATTCATCTTCTTACTTAATCATTAATACTTAATTACATTAAGACATGTGTAATTGGCAGTTAAATTACCTAAAAAGAGAAGCAGGATGAAGATGGCTGGATCCATAGTCAGTAAACACATCTAACCGTGGTGATCCTCAGTGTCTCACAACACTGACAAAATAGGATTTCCTGTGCTGAACTTCCCACTTTCTTTTCCTTTTTTTTCTTTCCTTTTTTTTATTACTTTTGTTTCTTTTTAACATATTCCTTGATAATATTTCCTCCTACTGCTTAGCAGGAAATAAAGTTTTAAGGGCTGGACTTTGCTTGGTAAAATTGTAAATACACATCCCTGAGAATTTTCATAAACAATATACACCGAGCACTTTATTAGGAACATTTTTACTTTATTACACCTACTTATTCTTGTCATTATCTAATCAGTCAATTGTGTGGCTGCAGTGCAATGCATACAATCATGTAGATACGGGTCAGGTGCTTCACTTAATGTTCACATCAACCATCAGAATGGGGAAACAATGTGATCAAAGTGTCTTTGACCATGGAATGATTGTTGGTGGCAGACAGGGTGGTTTGAGTAGCTGGTCTCCTGGGATTTTCACGCACAGCAGTTCTGTAGACAGAAACGCCTTGTTAATGAGAAAGGTCAGTAGAGAAGGGCCAGACTCTGACAGGAAGGTGACAGTGATTCAAATAATTCCAAATGCAGTTAATGTAATGTAATGTGATGTAAAAATAACCACACATTACAACGGTGGTATGCAGAAGAGCATCTCTGAACACCCAACACATCATAACTCTAAGGCTACAGCAGTAGAAGTCTAAAAAAGAGGTCTAATAAATACCTAATAAAGTGCTCAGTGAGTGTATATACACATTCATGAGAAAGAAGGGTTGAGATATTGGTGAAAGGGAATAAAAAATAATAATTTCTCATAGGATGGTGGCATGGATGGTGCAGTGGGTAGCACTGCCGCCTCACAGCCAGCAGGTCCTGGGTTCGAATCCTGGTCGGCCGGGGCCTCTCCGTGCGGCGTTTGCATGTTCTCCCCGTGTTTGCGTGGGTTTCCTCCGGGTACTCCGGTTTCCTCCCACAGTCCAAAGACATGCAGGTTAGGCTGATTGGAGAGTCTAAATTGCCCGTAGGTTTGAGTGTGTGAGTGAGTGGTGTGTGTGCCCTGTGATGGACTGGCGACCTGTCCAGGGTGTATTCCTGCCTTTCGCCCAATGTATGCTGGGATAGGCTCCAGCCCCCCTGCAACCCTGTTCAGGATAAGCAGGTTACGATAATGAATGAATGAATCCCCTGGGATACAAAAACTTGATCTAGGCTGTCTGGGACTATCTGGAGAGCCAGAAGCAAGTGAGACAGTCAAAGACTGAAGAATTTCTCCCATATGTTTGGTACAACCTACCAGCTGATTTTCATATAGAAAGCCTGCAGGATTGAGTTGATGCAGAATTTAAAGGTTTTAAAGGTTTGATTTGATTTAGATTTAGATTTTTTTTAACTGTTCATTGCTATTTATAGCACATTTCTTGATATTTGAACTGTTGATTTAATAATTATTTTAAGAATATTTTCTTTACTGAATTTATTTTACATGTGCCTAAGACTTTTGCACAGTACTGTATATTTTTAAATTACATCAACAGTTTACTCAAGTTAATTCCACCTTGTAATGTGTCTATTTCAATTGCTATTCAACAGATCAGGTCTGGACTGAACACTGATCGCTTGAAAACCACAGAAAACATGAAAGCACTATTTTCTCCCCCTCATTGCTACGCAGGTTTATCAGCCCAGCCGTTCATGTGGTCTGACATTTTAGCTACAACCTTTAATGGCTTCCTGACCATCATATTTGCACAAGGTTGTAGAAGGAAGTACGATACTTTCATGTGCACCAGCTTTCAACGGAAATGCGCAGTAAGCTTGTGTATTTAATTTGAGTGTATTTCATGTGTGACTTCACTGAGGACGCACTGAGAGAAAAACAAAATGTCTGACCCCAGCCGTTTACCCAGAATAGATGAAAACCAAATTTCAAGTAGCACAGATGCAACACATCAGTTAGACAGTTTTAGAACTGTTATTTTTACAAAAACGCAAAACCTGCTATTTCTGCATTTTCATAAAAAATGTATTTGGAAATTGAGGAAATGACACCATCTGTGACACCCCATGTCTATTTATGAAAATTAAAAATAATCTCATAAAAAAATCAAAGCATACTGGAAAACGGGAAATTGACCAAGTTCCAATCCTTCATGCCACTGTTCTTTAAGTTAAATACAGCCAAGAAGTAAGGGGTATTAATTCATACATATCTTTATTAAGATGTCAAAGTATATCTTACAGTTCATCTCCAACTATGAAGAGCTCATGTTAAATAGCTGTATTCAAAACCAACTGTACGTCGCTCTGGATAAGAGCGTCTGCCGAATGCCAGTAATGCAATAAGTCTTTTTTCTTTTTTTTTTTGGGGGGGGGGGGGGGGGGGGGCGTAAATCAGGAAATAGGGGGAGGGATTCTGCTGTCCTGACAGTGGTAGGCAAGGCATCGACCGCCAGGTGCTCGTGGTGAGGGAACCATAAGGCGACCAGAGCTGGCAGACTGGAGTGGTCTAGCTGGGGAGCGATTGAGGATTGTATGTAAGGTGGGGCAGTCCTGGGCTGACTGGTGATCAGGCGGGCTGCAGTATATAGGTGTCACTATTAATAATTGTGCACCGTTTCATCTTTAGAAATGTTGAAACAACAGTTTTTACACGCAACAGGTTAAGATGCAGCGGACTTGCGGTTGCAGTTCATTGCAGTTGCACACCGAGGACCGGGGTTCGATTCCCAGTCCTGCTAGAAGTTGGGCCAGCTCTCATGGAGCAGCATAATTGGCTCGCTGCTCCAGAGGGAGGGACTTGGCAGGATTAACGGATCGCCATTACCATAACAGCACCCCGGGAATCACAGTCACGACCATGAGACGAGACGGCTTGAAGAAGGCGTGTTGTTCTCGGATCACCAGATCCCTTCGGGCTGCCGAGGGACGGGGTGTGGGCGGTGTATCCCCCGGCTAACACTAATTGGATTAGATAGGGTTTAATTGGCTACCACATTGGGAGAAAAAAAGGGAATTGTTAAAGGGAAAAATTTGAACAAATTAAATTACAGTAGAATTCCTACAGACCATTGTCAATTTAAAAAGAAGCATCTTTATTACCAAATTCAGAGGAAAATGTATGCTATTTTCATATATTTTGAGTTTTCATTAAATGTCATTCTTATTAGGATTATGTCATATGCAAGTATAAATTTTGATGAGCAACATTTGGTGAAGATCCGAATGACTGAATGTCAGAGCGTTCCCATATAAATTTGACCCAGGTATGAATAAAAAAACAAGAACATCTCGGTGTGTGTGGAGTTCAGTGAGAGTCGAGGGCCTATCTTGCAGTGTTGATAGTAGAGTACAGAACTTGGTCCGCTGGAGGCGTCTGTGTGCGCTGCTGTAAATCCACTACTGAGTACAAACAGACACTCGGCTCCAGCGCACTGTCCTCGCTCATTGGTCTGTCATTGGTCACTTCTTCGTAGGTCGGTTCATTGGCTGCTGGGGGCAGTAACGTCGGTTCATTGGCTGCTGGGGGCTGTAACAGGGCGGAAATGATGGTAAGCCTCGACTTTAGGGGCATTCCTAAAAGCCTTTAGAAACATTAATGAAAGTGTGAACCATCGTGTAGTCTTAACATTCTGTATACTCCCCTTGTCCTAATGGTCAAAAATTACCCGCCCTCTCTAAACCCCTAAAATAAAGCAACTTAATGTTATTTTAAATCAAATCTATTTTGCATGAAGAAACAACCTGTCACTCATCACAAACTATGACATCAAATTTCAAGTTTAAATTTATTTTATTTTCATTTCTTTGCTGTTAAACATTGTGGCTGGCATTTTTGACCCTTAAGACAACACAAGGGTTAAGACTCCTTATATTATGCATATGACTGTAGACTTTATAAAAGTTACAAAACCACTACCCACGTTATTCAATGCAAGGCAAAGTAAAAAATATAATACAGATATTATTTTCTTTGAAAAGTATTTTAAAGGGGATGATAAATTGCTTGGGAATTTCGAAGAAGACGTTCTCGAAATCAAAGATCAAAGTACCTTTTCCCCTTTGTCTGCCACAGCTGGTCTTGTGTTACCTGAAATGAAATGAAGTTTAGACTCATGTGACTGCAAACATGTACAAACTAAGCAGCAGTGGTACCATTTAATTATATGAATATTGTTTTATTATAAATAGTTATGGCTGCAATGTTTGAAGAAGCGTAGCATTTCAGTGATATATTTTACACGGTAAAAAATGTTTTTGTAGTCTCACTAGAAACTCTATTACATTAAAAGTTCTGTTTTTGACAAAGTGGTACATGAAACCACTCTGATTTTTACTATCATAGGGGTGGCAAGCATACTGACTCGGGCCTGGGAAAGTAGGCCACATGACAGTTGCTGTGTTGCTGTTTTTATTCTGAGGAAGAGAATTAGTAAACTAAATACAGTTGCGTTCAAATAAATAGCAGTGCGCTTAAAAAAGTGAATAAAGTGCTAATATTTTTAACAGCTTTTAGGTCCATATTTCAAATGTCGTGGAAACATTACGCATTCAATTCCAAATCAAAACATTCACAAATTGCATCAAGTCTGCATTATTCTTTTACAGGAAGCAAAGAAATGGAAATATTAATCTGTTCAAAAAATGGCATTGTCAACATTTTTCTCTTCAAACTCAAACACTTACTGTATAAACTGAATAAATCTGCGTTGCATTGAGTCAACCAACTTCTGGCACCTAGAAACAGGTATTTCAGCCCAGGATGAACAAACTACATTCCACACTTCCTATGAATTTTTTTTACAGTGTACTTTGGCTTGAATTCAGTACCCAGGGGTCATCTGACGTACTATCAACGACCACTAGTTCCGAAAACACCAATTTTACTCTCATCAGTCTACAGAATGTTACGCCATTTATCTTTGGGCCAATCGATGTGTTCCAAACTTTAACCGATTCTGCTGTTGTTTTTTCAACAATGGTGCTTTACAGGGGCTTCTTGCTGATAGCTTAGCTTCAATTAAACATCTTCTGACTGTAACAGCACTTACAGATTATTGTAGATCATCTTTGATCTTTCTGGAGCTGAATCTTTGCCATTTGGAATATTCTTCAGTCCTAGACCCACTTCTTTTCTCTCTTTACACTTGTTCCCTTGGCCCTGTTATCAATGCACATGGTCTATCCTAGCACTGCTATGCAGACGATACCCAACTCTTCATCTCATTCCTACCATCTGATACACAGGTTTCAGCCCATATCTCTGCTTGCCTGAGTGACATCCAGAGCTGGATGGACAACCACCATCTAAAGCTCAACCCAGGTAAGACTGAAATGATATTCATCCCTGCCATTGCCTCTCCCCATCTGGATCTCTCCATTTCCCTCGGAGATACCACACTTACGCCATCACCCTGTGCAAGGAACCTCGGCGTGGTGATGGACAGCAGACTGTCCCTCTCTGAGAATATTGCGGCGGTGACATGCAGGTTCTTCCTCGACAACATACGGAGAATCTGCTTCTTTCTCACCCCCTACTCGACCCAGCTCCTGGTCCAAGCGATGGTTTTGTTCCATCTGGACTACTGCAACTCCCTCTTGGCTGGCCTCCCAGCGTCCGCCATCAGACCACTCCAACTTATCCAGAATGCTGCAGCTCATCTGGTCTTCAACCTTCCCAAACACTCGCATGTCACCCCCCTGCTTACTTCCCTCCACTGGCTGCCTGTCATCTCATATCAAATTCAAAACATTGGTGCTAGCCTTCTGTTGTAGTTGGTGCAGTATATGCCTTTTCCCAGTGGAAGCCCCCAGTGGAAGGTTGACCCCGGAAGTGAGAGAGCGAGAGACTCATGTTGTTGAACTTAGAATGTTAGCACGTGAAGTGCTGTGTTGAGTTTACAGTAAACTTGGTTCTCTGCAACACTGTTGTCTGGGCATTAATTACGATATTACACTTTCCAAGCAGTTAAGGGGTCTACCCCAGCTTACCTCCAAAAAATCATCAGACCCTACACCCCTGCCAGACCTCTTAGTTCGGCCTCCACAGGCCGCTTGGCGCCTCCCCTCTCTGAACTTCCACCTCCCACTCACGACTACTGTTGTTCTGGCTCCATGGTGGTGGAAAGAACTCCCAGTGGAGGTCAGAACAGTAGAATCTCTTTCCATCTTCAAGCGCAAACTGAAGACGCACTTCTTCAAGCTGCACCTCTCCCTGTCCCTCCCTACGTCCCTGTAAACCTCAATTGTTGTCTTTCTGTGATATTTACTTGTGTATCAGGATGTTTAGTTTGGCTAGGTAAGCAGTGTTTGGCTAGGTAAGCGGTTTGTTCATACATTTGCGTGTTGTGGTATTACAATTAAAAAAAGAAAGGAAAAAAAAAATTAAAAAAAGATGATCAAATGAGCCCTGGTCCTTATCTTTGTTGTGCAGGTAGCAGTTGAAATTGTACTTCCCTCTTGGGTCTTTCAGCGCACTTATCCCTGGTTATGGGTTTGCACTTTGTTGTACGTCGCTCTGGATAAGAGCGTCTGCCAAATGCCATTAATGTAATGTAATGTAATGAAATATATAAACACCCCTCTGTACTTTAACCTCATATTCATTGTTTCATTTCAAATCCAATGTGCTGGTGTACAGAGCCAAAGGAACAGAAATTGTACCACTGTCCAAATACTCATGGACTGCACTGCACAGAAGCAGCCATCATGGGATTCACTCTGTCCTTTTCTTTATGTCTCTCCAGAACATGACTTTACCACACACAATGTGATAACCACAAGTGCAGTCACCAAGGGTACAACATTTACACATGGGTGTATTTGGTATTCACAATACATACTCCCTCAAAGAAAGAATGAACAAGTGAATCTTGAAGAAGTCAATCTCCAAACAGTAGAGAAAAGTCTCCAACAAACAGCGAGCCCAAACTTCATGCATTCTTATTCTAAATTACCCTGCAAGTGAGCAGCCATCAAGAATAATCATACCACCTGGAAGGGGAAAATAATCACAAGTGCTTTTCCACACAGAAAATAGACAATTTCTGTCATATAATGATGAACTTACGTTTGATCTTGCACACGATAAGAGCAGCCACACAGCAGAGCAGGAGAACCCCAAAGGAAACAGCGAGTGGGACCAACATAGACGGAGACTTCCTATCACTGAGACAAACACTCACATGATCGGTTATGTCAACATATTCATTTACACCGGTGAGTAATGGAGAGTGCTTTGTTCTAGGTTATCCATCTGTGCTAGTGGTAAATGGTAGGCATCGTGCCTTTAGCCAAAGCGCTGTACAATTGATGCTACTCATTTACCCATTGACATACACACAGCAACGGTGATTGGCTGCGATGCAAGGCACCAACCAGCTCGTGAGGAGCATTTGGGGGTTAGGTGTCTTGCTCTGGGACACTTTGAAACACACAAGGCCGGATCAAACTGGTAAACGACTGCTCTTACCTCCTAAGCCAATGTAGCTAATGCTGGCTATATTGATGATTACGTTTATCAGAGATTCAAAGAAAATATTTCCTGCAGTAACCTCTTAAAATCATCTGTACTGTTTAATGTTTGTTATTTTTGTTTAGAATATTTTATTATGGTTTACTTACGAATGGTTTTTTACATATGTTGATCCTTTTTCTGTTGTGGATGCAGGAATTGGTTCTACTTGAGACTTGACTAGACATGCAAAAAAAAAAAAAGATATGCATGAAATGAAATACATATCATCAATAAATTACATTTGAATTACATTTGACTTAAAGTATCCTTTCTGAAACCATGATGCAGTGACAGCACACTTACCTGCATCAACATGCAGGTTCACTGGAACCCGATTATCTTTGTGGGAGGAAGACTGCTTCACTCCACAATAGTACAAGCCTGTGTCGTTTCCTGTGAGGTTTCTGATGGTGATCACAAACTCTCTGTTGGAAGGGTCATCTCTGATCTGAGTTCTGTCTTCTCTTTCTTTGTCATGAGTGTTCACCTCGGGGCTGCAGACGTCCGCACCCGAGTCTTTACACCAGTATTTAACACTCTTTGTGTAATCTGCAGCATACTGACATGTGATGGTTTGACTGCTGGATGCCATGCCAGATACATTCCTAGGCCCCCAGAGATCAGGCATGGTATCACCTAGAGGAATGTAAAAAGTTTTATAAACTTTAAAATTTCCTTTCAAAAGCTTCTTTAACCCCTTTGTGCAAGCCTGTGGGCATGGTGCCAGCTGCTTAGCTCTGACATTCAGCGTTCTATGAGAGCAAGCAACCAACTCTGTGTCCTACTGTAGCTTCATTAGAAAGCAATGCGCGATGCTTAATAATTCATACAGAGTTTCTAAGTGTGACCATTACTGTGTAGTTCGGCCAGTCAATCCCCTTTGTGCATTTTTTCCACTAGCTGTGTGTAGTTGAAGACCTCCAGGGAACTTAAGTATTGTTTCTGTGTTTTTTGCGTGTGAGCAGTAGGTAATAAGGAAACCTTGTTAGTCTATCAGCTGTTGTAGATTTGTTGTCAATTTGCTGCGTTAGTTAGACCAGGTGTGTTGCATTTTTTATTAGTTAGCAAATCTCGTGTGTTTTTCACCAGCCGCCGGCAGTTTCGCTCGGTTCTGTTATTCTGATTAGGTGATCAGAATCAGTTAGATACTTTGGACGCTGCAATTGTTAGGATAATTATTAGATCGCTAGTTTGCATTAGTAATTAGCGGTTTATATAGACGTGCTCAGAGCGATGCTATATAACAGTGGAATTGTTTGCAATTCGGCAGAGAAGTGCATTTTTTCCACTAGCTGTGTGTAGTACCTCCAGGGAACTTAAGTATTGTTTCTGTGTTTTTTGCGTGTGAGCAGTGCGGCGTTCAACACGGTCACCCACTCCATCCTCTTAGCCTCCCTGGCATCTACAGGGATCTGTGGCATAGCCTTAGAGTGGATCAAATCTTATCTCTCTGCCCGGTCCTCCCAGGTGTCCTGGGCTGGAGGAGTGTCAACCCCTCGCCCCCTTGTTACAGGAGTCCCCCAGGGCTCAGTCCTCGGACCCCTCCTCTTCTCCATCTACACGAGATTCCTTGGCCCTGTTATCTCTGCTCATGGCATCTCCTATCATTGTTATGCCGATGACACCCAACTCTTTCTCTCCTGCCCCCCATCAGACACACAGGTCTGCACTTCACGCTCACGACTGCTGTCTGTCCTGGTCCCACGGTGGTAGAATGACCTCCCGGTGGATGTCAGAACGGCAGAGTCTCTGACCTCCTTCAAGCACAGACTGAAGACCCATCTCATCAGGCTACACCTTTCCCTCCCCAACTCACCACCATGATTAGCCTTAGACTGTAATGGCACTTATGTATAGATTGTATAGATATTGTTACTTGTACAGGTATCTGCTAAATGCCATGTAATGTAATGTAATGTGCAGATTTCATGAAATAATGAATCCCCTTTGTGCTATTGTTGAAATAATGAAATATTGAGTAAGTAAATTTAAAACAGTGAAACGGCGATATGCTGTACTAAGAGAATAAATTAATAAAAAAGTAAGCAGTATACCCTGGTGTACATAATTATACCCACTCAGTAATATGTACATGTTAGATGACTCAGATATGACCAGTGTAAAATTGCATATTTCCCACCTTGGTCGATTTGCTAATGATACTTTGGTTTGGATTGCTTGCCAATGTGAACTAAATGTTTACATTCATTACACTGCTAAGAAATGAACAGCGTTTTGATTGCTCCATACCTTCATTGACACGAACATTCACCAAGACTTGTTCATCAAAGGGAAATTGTGATATTCCACACTTGTATGGCCCCTCATCATCCTTGGTGAGGTCTGTCATAGTGATGTAAAATGCGCCCTCTTTCTTATCATCTCTGATAGAGATCTTGCCGTGAGTATCTGTGCCACCTGTTTTCACCAGGGTAGAACACCAGGGCAGCTTGTCTTTGCACCAGTATTTGACATGGTCGGTGTAAGATTTGTGATATTTACACCGGACTGTTGCTTTTCCTTTCGTTTGGTTCATCACGTACTCCGGAGCCTGGACTGAGAAAGAAAAACGAAAGAAATACATACAGAATTAGATTTTCAAGGATGTGATCACTGTGAGTCCAAGATCGATCCCTATATCTCAAAAATGTTGCTTGTTTTTTATTTTTACACCACATATTCATAGAACATATCAAAATGCAACTCTCTTTCCAAGTGCTTATGCATTAGGGGCTCTTTAAAAATAAAATAAACCAAAGCAATTGATATTCAATAAAATAATAATAAGGTACTGTATACATTGTGCACCATGAACATACTGCTTAATATTAATATTTTCTAAAATTACTGAGTGCTTCATTTTGGGGTGATCATTTGCTCACGCACCCCCAGAACATGTCACAATGCTCGGAGCTCAACAGCCATTTCCTGTGATAAATAGCACTATGAAAAATCTCTATGAAAAAATAGTACCTTTTTTGACACTGATGTGCACCAGACTTGTTTCATCATACTCAAACCAACCAGGGATAGATATTCCACACTGGTACCATCCATCGTCGTCCTCTTTGAGATCCTTCATAGTTACAGAGAAGACTCTCTCTGCTTTATTATCAGTAATCGAAATTCTGTTGTCGTTGGTTGTGCCGTCAGTCTTCACCAAAAACCCTTTCCCCAACATATTTTCTCTGGACCAGTATTTCACATTCTCAACATAATTTGTATATCTACATGAGACTGTCAGGCTGTCTCCCACCAAGGCCCTCTCCTCCCCTGGACCCCATACAACTACAGAGTAGGCACCTAAAGAAAAAGCACAAACAAGTGTTTTGTATTTATGTCCATTTCATAACTACACCAAAAATGTTTTACATTGATACTTTACCATAGATACTTTGTACATCTGTTCAAACAACATTGATTTGTCATGAATGTTTTCTCAGTGAATGAGAGCACAGTAATTGTAGAGGCCATAATTCAGCACCTTATCACAATTACATTACTTAATGCAACTATAACAGATTTACAGGTTATATGAACTCATATACAAGAGCTTACCACTGACATGCACGTGAGGTAATTATAGGCCATATCTTCAGCAAACTATTTTTTTTTTATTTCCATACTTCTGCTCGACAGTAATTGTGTGGATACAATTTGAAGTTCATTAAAACCCTGGCATTGCAGAAACTAACAGTACTTTTGTCTTGTTCTAAAATAATGAATTATATCAGCCTTTCAACATCAGTGTAAAATTTTAGCAGAACAATGGGAAGATGTCCATGTTTACCTGTGAGGAAGGATAAGACAAAAGCTAGCCTCATTGCTGGTGGAACTGAAGGCTTCTGTTCTTCAGTGGATCTTGTGTCTGAGAGAAACAGGAACTATTTCTGTATCCGTTCCACTTCTGGCTGGGTGTATGTTGCCATGAACTGAGTAAAGGAAATGACATGCAAATAAAGCAAGGGTGAAGCTGTAGGATACTGCCCCCACTTGGACTGCGAATCTGGTACTGACCTGTTCATATGGACCATTTTATGATTAATATGTATATTATGTATTGTAATATATGATGTAATATAGTATACTGTACATCATCTCTATCTATACTTCAACAATTCAACTATTGCTGGATGTGTCTATATTGATCCAGGTACAAATGTGTGTGTGCATGTGTGTGACTCATGTGGGAGACTGTGTGTTGTGCAAGATAGCATGTAGTGCTGAGTGTATGGCTGCTTGGTAACTTCTTAGCAGTGAGAAATACGTGGGCACCCCCGTGGACTCATCATTGGTTCTCTGTGATTCTCCCCTATCATCTGCACTATATAAACCATTCAAGGGCAAACACATTTAATAGCACACCTGTATCAGTAGCCAGCCTAGTGAATAGAGCCAATTAGTAGCATAGAAATAGCATATTTCGACTTAGGTCCAGGGCTGAGGAACCGATCGCAATCAGGAAATACACAGAATAGCAGGTTTTATTCATTTCCAAGCAGGTTAAACAAGTCAATCGCTAGCCAACTGATGTAATAAGGATAAAACAGAGTCGATATCACAGGTAAAAGTTAATTTGCCAGAAAGCAGTCCGACTGTGCAACAGTACAAAGGAGAATCCAGACCAAAACGGCAACAGAATCAGAAAACAGAAAACAGAAGTTGGGGTGCACAAAACGGGTCGGAATACAGGTCAAGCAGTCAGAAAAATGTTGGAAAGTCAGAGGTAAGCACAAAACAAGGAAAAGGAATATGGGAAACAGAGGGGTATAAATACATAGGTGAAGGAACTAAAATGACAAACAGAAACTAATGAATGAACAGGAGGACTACGGAATGAGCTGATGGACAAAAGACTCAGGTAACAAAAATGCTCATGCTGAGTCCATACAATCCAGAATCCATACATTTGGGTTGTGTTTATTCAGGCAAAAATACTCTTTACACCAGTACTGTTCAAAACATAACAATGGGTTTTTCTTCCATCAAGGCCAAACCCACATGGTTAAATTTCAGAGAGACTACAAAGCAAGCAAAGTGTCAACACTCGGGATGTGTATCGTTAGGATTTTATCGATACCGATACCAATACCAATACTCCTTATCGGTGCCGGTATTTATCGATACTCTTATCGATACCACGGCGTGTAATTTAGTGTATAAAATAAAGACGTTACAAGATGGTAAAAGATTCAATCGTTTTCTATTACCACAAGGGGGGTAACACCAGCAACATCATTCAACAACTTACAGCACCTGCCTTTTAAGCCCTTAGCAAGTCAACATGTGCAGTGCGAGGTATGTCAAAAAAATGAGCAGGCAGCTCCATACAGCCTTAAAGGTAACTGTCAATGTGATAATGCTTCAACAGAACAGAAGCTTAACTTAAAATTACAAATGCTTCTCAGAATAGATGAAATAAAAATAAAAAACCTAGGGAGATGACCAAAGCCCTTGCCTACATGTTCAACCCAACAGACACATACATGTAAACAGAACAGTGTAGGGGAGGCGCTTCCGGTGACAGAGAAACACAGAGACAAACAGTGGGTCAAGCAACAGCGGTTTGGAAAAAACACTGCAAGATCGCTCACTCAGCCAAAGTGCCAGGAAATGGATCATCCCTTTTACGCAGGATCAGTAGGTAGAAAATAACTCTCTAGGTCGTGGCAGTTGGCAGACCGGTAGGAGCATCGGGCGGGTGGCAGATTGTGCGGGGAGACTGATCCATTCCTCAAGTCTCAAGTCAACTGATGGTGATAATTCAATAAAGCTGGCAGTGATATCAGGGGGAAGATGGGAAAGAGAGAACAGGGACAAAAGAGTACCAAAACAAATGGCCCTCATGGCTTATAAACAGCAAGGCGAGGTGTCCGTTATTAGTGGTAAACCAGACCACCCAGTCCTGACAGCAGCTGAGCCTTTTGCCTTGAGTGCTCCGCTCATAGCAGCGTAACTCGGGTTTGTCTGTTCCATCCTCTGGGTTAAGCACAACCCCCTCTGGTGGCTCAAGGCCCCCAGCTAGCTCCTGCACCCGTTGAGGTTCCTGTTCAATTGATGCAGACCCCCCTTGTGGATTCAGTTCAATTGGTGCAGGCCCTCCTCTGGCTCATAACTAGCTGGCTCTGGATTAATAGTGGGTGCCAGGGTTAGGTGGACTAAAGGAAAGAGAACTAGTGGATGATAGCCGGAACTGGGGATGAGGGAGCAGAAAGCACCCCAGGGGTACCTGGAGTGGGACCATATTTGCCCTCTGGACACAGACAAGCCGTTCTTGGCCGATCGTACAAAGCAAAGAGAAGCGTTTGGGGTGGTACGCGGTGGTGTGAACCTTGTGCTCCTATAAATAGTGCATAGGTGACTCAAGCTGACCTGACAGCTGGCATCAGGTAGGACTCAATGTGACTCTTTCGGTCAGTGAAAATTATTTTGGGGCAGCTGAGAGGTTGGAGAGGACGATAGGAGAGCCTTTGCTGTTGTTGTGATATCTTATGTATTTTGTGTAACCAAATGGAAAAATTAGTCATTGAACAAACTTAACATAGGTCTTAATGGGAAACCAGGCTTGCACTTGGTAAATGGTTGGCATTTATATCGCACCTTTATCCAAATTGATGCTTCTCATTCACCCATTCATACACACACTCACACACCAACGGTGATTGGCTGCCATGCAAGGCACCAACCAGCTCATCAGGAGCAATTGGGGATTAGGTGTCTTGCTCAGGGACATACCCAGGACGGGATCAAACCTGCAACTCTCCGACTGCTCTTACTGTCACAATGGTGGAGCAGAGGAACCATGCGCAGAGGGATCTAACGGAAACAATGGCAGGTTTAATAGAGGCAGATGAAGGGGCAGACAGAGCGTATTGAAAATGCAGGCTGGGTACAAAAAACAGGTAATCAGTGCAAATATGCGAAAGTACAAAAGAATGAAACTAGCAAAGTGCAGCTGAAAAGGACAGGTATAAATACACAGGGCAATGAGACAACCTAGGCGGGGCATGGGAGTGAGGGCGGTCTAACTAATAAACATCAGGTGAGACACATAAAAGGGCAATAATACAATAATGAGGCATGCACGAAGATGTGGACTGGATTCACAAAGACACACATCAAATACAAACGACTCCAGACTAGGGAGTGGACAATTGCACAGAGTTAAGGAACGTAGCGATAGGGGGGAGCAGGTAGGAACACTTCGCTGAATCAAGGCAGACAATCACAGATAGAACAGGGAGGTGGAGCTACAGAGCAGTGCAGAAATAGAGAATATTAATATGTTAGCTACGTGATTAAACTATAAATCCCAAAACTAGTGAATGTTACTTTGTTTGTGAGACGAACATATTAGTGTGTTAATGTAATTAGTACTGTACAAATTCTGTATTAGTTGGGATTAGTATATCAGTGCTATATATAAACATGAAATGGAGACACAGCAGGAAGAAAGAAAATTGAGACTGAGAAGGAATTGTGGGAAACCGGAAAATGACGAAACCTGAAAGTGAAGCAGGCAGACAGGGAACTGACTCGGGCTGAGAAAACATTAAGACACAGACATCACAGGGGAAGACGAGTGCAAAAACGAATAAATGAAAACTGAAAATCAGACATGAATATGAAAAATAATAAATTACAAAAACACAGAATAAACTAACCGACAAAGGAATACTTAACAGTCAACACACACAGGGGCCTGTACCGTTACAATCATCTTGCTTTTGGGGTATCCTCCGCCCCGGGAATTTTTCAGAGAACAATGGAGACTCTTCTCCAAGGCCTGCCATATGTGCTGATATATCTGGACGATGTTCTCATCACAGGCCGGAGCAACACGGAGCATTTGCGGAACCTGGAGGAGGTTTTGCGGCAGTTTTCCATGGCTGGCTTGAAGCTGAAGCGGGAAAAATGTGTCATTATGGCTCCGGAGGTTGAATACTTGGGGCATAGAATTGACTCGGACGGGTTGCATCCCACCACAACTAAAGTTCAGGCGATTGCTGATGCCCCTGTGCCACAAGATACTACTGAGTTAAAGTAATTCTTAGCAATGATAAATTATTACCACAAGTTCCTGCCAAATGCAGCAACAGTGTTAGTTCCCTTACACCTCTTACTGTGTAAAAATGTTCCCAGGCGATGGAATGCAGAACAAGAGGCTGCATTCAATTCAATCTAAGCGCTTACTACAGTCCTCTAACTTACTGGTCCAGTTTGACTCTCGGAAGCCCCTAGTGGTGGCTTGCGATGCCTCCCCGTACAGCGTAGGAGCAGGATTATCTCATGTCATGAACGATGGTACAGAAAGGCCGATTAGCTTTGCTTCACGAAGCCTAGCGCCAGCAGAGCGGAATGTTCGCAATTATCTTTGGTGTAATGAAATTTCACCACTATATTTATGGCCACCACTTCACAGTCACTACAGACCACAAGCCACTTATGGGTTTGTTGAGGGAAAACAAAGCAATACCACCGTGATTGTGCCGCCACAGGGCAAGGAGAAGGTTATCGATGAACTTCATGCCGCGCACCCAGGTATGTCACGAATGAAGAGTAGGGCACGCAGTTTAGTGTGGTTGCCGAATATGGACGCTGCTATTGATGCAACAGTCAACCAATGTCACGCCTGTCAGAAAGTCTGACACTTACCAGCTGCAGCGCCATTTCAGCCGTGGAGTTGGCCTGCGACCCCCTGGTCACGTCTGCATGTAGACTTTGCCGGTCCCTTTATGGGAAAGATGTCATTAATCATTGTGGCTGCCCACTCCAAATGGATCAAAGCACATGTGATGGGGATTGCGGGGAGTGGTTGCGTCACACGTTTTCCACTCATAGCCTGCCGGATATGTTGGTCACTGATAATGCCACAACATTCACAAGCGACGACTTTCAGAAGTTTGCAGGACTCAATGGTTTCCAACATGTAACAGTCTCCCCCTACCACCCTGCATCCAATGGGCTCGCGGAGAGAGCTGTACAGACAGTGAAAGAGGGACTGAAAAAGATGGACGGAGGCACACTGGAGACTAAGCTGGCTCGTTTCCTGTTGAAATACAGAATCGCACCCCTTGCGACCACTGGAGTGTCACCAGCAGAGCTCTTAATGGGCAGGAAACTCAAATCGCAGGGTTGAAGGAGCGGGTGCTGAGAGCACAACAGTCACAAAAACAAGCTCATGACATGCATGCCAAGGCCAGAATCTTGCAGGAGGGGGACCCCGTATATGCCTTTAACTTTGGAAGTGGAGAAAAGTGGCTTCGGGGTTCAGTGGTTGAAAAGTCAGGTCCAGTATTGTTCAGAGTCAAACTCAATAATGGCCGCATAATCCGACGGCACCAAGATCACCTGCGCGCCTGTGCCAACCAGGATGAAGTTCCACCCGCTGTGCCGCAGACACTAGAGTGCACCCCCAAGACTACACCCCCACGGGGACTCCAAAATGGGTGGAGACGGAACTGCACAAGGCTTTGAAATTCAAGAGGCTCGAAAGGACAACCAGACTGCCGAAATGCCAAGGGTGCCTGGCTGCATGGAACAGCCCCAATGTTTGTCTGAACGACCACGGAAAGCGCCTGACAGGATGAACTTGTAACCAATTCATAGCCATTGAGTCTTGAAGTGTTTTGTTTAAGACTTGATGGGTTACAAACTTGAGGGGGAGGAATGTTGTAGTTGGTGCAGTATATGCCTTTTCCCAGTGGAAGCCCCCAGTGGAAGGTTGACCCCGGAAGTGAGAGAGCGAGAGACTCATGTTGTTGAACTTAGAATGTTAGCACGTGAAGTGCTGTGTTGAGTTTACAGTAAACTTGGTTCTCTGCAACACTGTTGTTTGGGCATTAATTACGATATTACACCTTCCAAGCAGTTAAGGGGTCTGCTCCAGCTTACCTACAAAAAATCATCAGACCTTACACCCCTGCCAGACCTCTTCGTTCGGCCTCCATGTTACGTTCCACGTATGTATGTCTGTCTGTTTCCCCCCCCCCCTTAAACTCTACAGATGAAGCCATCAACCATTTCCATTCGCTGTCCCTGCTGTCCATCATCATTGCCCTGGTCCCGCCTCCACCAATCACATCCCTTTGCTTATATAAACTGTGTTGGCTGCCCTATAGGGGGCGATGCTTGACTTGCCTATTCATTCCCTTCATAACCCTGTTGTGTGCATGCGTGTTCCTCCGTTCTCCTACTCCTGTGAATGTGGTTGTCCGTGTGTAGGCCCTGGGGCAGGTAAGACAGAGGCCTCTATACACTGTTGCTGCACGTAGGGTGAACCATTGTTTAGACACCTTAGGAAAGGGGTGATTGCCACCTATGTACTTTTGATTATAGAGTAGAGATATTATTTTGTTACAGTTAGTATGTATTTTGTTTTTAGCTCTCTTTGGTTTTGTTCATTTAATTGATTTGGCAACACCCAGGTCCCTTGGCCTCGTACCCGATGTGTCTTTGTCTTGTGAGTTTTTTTGTTTGAAAACTGTAAATAGCACCGCCACTGTACATTTTTGTAAATACACCTATTGCACCTCAAACCTGGTTTGTTCGATCATTTTTACTCCAATAGCGCTCAAATACATCCTCCCGGTCATTTTTATTTCATTATAATTTTGTTGCGTACTCCCTCCTACCCCTGGACGCCTGAGAACGTAACAAAAATGGGGGCTCGTCCGGGATATTGAGCGTTTTGTAAATATCGTCAACCATTGAGTGTGCTTCGTAGGCTGTACAGAAACTGCTGTATTCAGAATGGAGAACATTGAAACCAAGCACGCGGAGTTTGAAGTGGAAACATTTATTAGAAAACCTTTCTGGTTTTGACAAGTGTCGTAAGGCAGAATTAATTCGTATTGCACAGCATTATGGCATCCCAGTAACAACACAGTCTTTGAAAAAAAATATTCGGTCTGTGGTATGGGATAAGTTGGTAGAGCTGGGTATCTTTGTCCTGCCTGCGGTCCAACCTGAGCTGGAGCAGGGTGCTGCGGCTTCCTTCGGATCGGAGGAGAAGGAGAGGCCGTTGCCGATTACCCCGCCGCAGCCGGTAACTCTGCCGAGGTTCGAAGGGCTCTCGCCGGTGTCGGCGTCGTCTGAGTCGATGGTTGGGGCGAGGTTGAAAATTCGTTTAGCCCGCCTGCAACTAGAACAAGAAGCCAGGGAGAAACGGGAAGCCAGAGAGGCCATAGAAAGAGCTCAGAGAATTGAGTTTGAGCATATATTAGCTATGCGGACACTGGAGATTGAGGCGGAGACGGAGAGTTGGAGAGCGCCGCTGTGCAAGCTGCTACGTTACCAGCCTCAGTTATGCCCGCGCCACTTTCTACGCACTATGACGTGCGAAGGCACATAGCTATTCCCCCTTTTCGGGAGACGGAGGTGGATACCTATTTTAGCACTTTTGAGCGCCTTGCTACTGCACTTAACTGGCCAAAAGACATTTGGACCACCTTGCTGCAGTGTAAACTGACCGGTAAAGCGCAGGATGCAGTGGCTACCTTGTCGCTTGCCGATAGTTTAAATTATGAAGTCGTTAAGGCTGCGGTGCTCCGTGCTTATGAGTTGGTGCCGGAGGCTTATAGGCAGAAGTTCAGAGACTACCGAAAGACCTCGACTCAGTCTTTTGTTGAGTTCGCTAGGGAGAAGGGAGCTCTGTTCGATAAATGGTGTGCTGCTAGCAAATCCACAGACTATAATTCACTCCGAGAATTAATTTTATTGGAAGAATTTAAGAAGTGCACGCCAGAGAGGTGTGTAGTATATTTGAATGAGCAAAAGGTTACGTCCTTAAATGAGGCGGCAATCTTTGCCGATGAGTTTACCCTCACACATACAGGTGTGTTTGCGACGTCTAGTGGGAAAACTGCTGAAGCTGAGGTTGCGTCATCAGTTAAAACCCCTAAATGTCCCCCTACACGCTCTAAGGAAGAGCGGGAGTGTTTTTACTGCCACAAGAAGGGTCATGTAATAGCAGATTGCTATTTATTAAAAAATAAAAATACCAGTACCCCAAAACCTACCGGGTTGGTTAGAGCAGTATCTCATAAACTTCCCAGTACCAGTGAAGAAGGTAGCGTTGGCTACGCGCCATTCGTATTTGAAGGATTTGTGTCTCTGGTTGGGGAACCGAATGTCCAAAAGGCAGTTCGAATTTTAAGGGACACTGGGGCATCCCAGTCCTTCTTACTGGCGGGGGTCTTGCCCTTGTCAGATACGTCCTCCTGTGGGGCGGACATCATAGTGCAAGGAATCGAGATGGGTTTTATTAGTGTTCCGTTGCATAAGGTGCAAGTTAACACGGATTTAATGTCTGGCTGTTTTAAAGTAGCCGTGCGTTCTTCTTTACCAGTTCCAGGGATAGACCTCATTATGGGGAACGATATTGCCGGTGGAAAAGTGTACCCTGTACTAGAGGTTGTGAAAAACCCTGAGACACACGCTACGCCAGAGGTTTCGAAAACTCCCCCTGACATTTACCCTGCATGTGTGCTTACCCGAGCACAAGCACGAAAATGGGGCGAGCAGGTGAATTTGTCAGACTCTATCTTAGCCACTCCGTTCGCTAGCGATGTTCCGGTACCCGAGAGATCGCCCAAAAAGGTAAAGGAGAAACACTTGTCAAGGGAGATACTTTCGATGAAGCTGCCAGTCACACGCGAGCAGCTTATTGACGCTCAGAAAACGGATACATCACTCAAGCAGTGTTTTAAATCTGCTGTCACCCTTGAAGCTGTGAAAGATAGGCCAGTAGCTTATTTCGTGGAAAAGGATCTGTTGATGAGGAAATGGTCATTACCTGTTGCCGCTGGCATGGATTGGGGTGTGGTAACTCAAATAGTTGTACCCACACCGTATCGCCAGCAGGTGTTATCGTTGGCACACGAGAACCCTTGGTCTGGTCACCTAGGAATAACCAAAACGTATAACCGGGTTTTGCAACATTTTTTCTGGCCCAAATTAAAGACCACGGTTACGGAATATTGCAGAACCTGCCATAGTTGTCAGGTGACGGGAAAACCCAACCAGGTAATTCCTCCTGCTCCTCTATGTCCTATCCCTGTTATGGGTGAACCATTCACTCAAGTGATAGCGGATTGTGTGGGTCCGTTACCGAAAAGTAAAAGCGGAAATAAATTTCTACTTACCCTCATGTGTGCAGCTACACGATTTCCGGAGGCGATTCCTCTCCGTGCCATTACTGCTAAAGCAGTGGTGAAGGCTTTAACCAAGTTCTTTTCAACCTTTGGCTTCCCTAAGACGCTTCAGACCGATCAGGGATCTAACTTTCTGTCAAAGATATTTAAACAGATTTTAAGTTCCCTTGCAATAAAGCATAAGGTCTCTTCCGCATACCATCCCGAATCGCAAGGTGCGCTCGAACGCTGGCATCAGACGTTTAAATCAGTTTTACGAAAATACTGTCTGGAAACTGGAAATAGCTGGGACGAAGGAGTGCCTTTTGCGTTGTTTGCCCTAAGAGAAACTGTGCAGGAGTCCCTTGGCTTTAGCCCAGCCGAATTGGTTTTCGGTCACACAGTACGAGGGCCCCTGCAAGTTCTTAAAGAACAAATCATGTCTGACTCGTCTGTTAGGTCCACTAATGTGTTGGACTATGTAAGTGAGTTTCGAGAGCGCTTACATCGGGCTTGCTCTATGGCAAAAGAAGCACTTACCACTTCTCAGAGCGCTATGAAAAAGCGTTATGACCGGAAGTCGGTTGTGCGCTCCTTTAGTGTCGGAGATCAGGTGCTGGTTTTGCTGCCTATTCAAGGTTCTGCGCTGTCTGCTCGCTTCTCAGGTCCTTACACTGTGGAAGAGAAGTTAAGTGATACTGACTATATCATTCGCACTCCTGACCGTAGACATTACATTTACATTTTATTCATTTGGCAGACGCTTTTAATCCAAAGCGACTTACAAGTGCATAGGTTCTACCACAAGTCAAAGCATCACATCCAGAACTAGAAAAATACACCTGGACTGCTGTTCTATACATATAGTCGTCATATAAGTGCAATATTTTTTTTTTTTTTTTTTTTTTTTGAGGGGGGGGGGGGGGGGGGGTTAGACAGGGATAGGGGTATCAGAAGGGGGGGGCGGGGTAAATCAGGAGGGGGGACTAAGGTAGAGTTTGAAGAGGTGTGTTTTGAGTCTGCGTCGAAATAGGGGGAGGGATTCTGCTGTCCTGACAGTGGTAGGCAAGTCATTCCACCACTGAGGAACCAGAACGGAAAACAGGCGTGAACGTGCAGCTCGACCGCCAGGTGCCCGTAGAGAGGGAATCGTAAGGCGACCAGAGCTGGCAGACCGGAGTGGTCTAGCTGGGGAGTAGGGAGTGATCAGGGATTGTATGTAATGTGGGGCAGTCCCCTTAGCAGCCTGAAATGCCAACACTAGGGCCTTGAATCGGATGCGTGCGGCAATAGGAAGCCAGTGGAGGCCAATGAGAAGCGGGGTGACATGAGCCGACCTGGGCTGACTGGTGATCAAGCGGGCTGCAGCATTCTGGACCAGCTGGAGGGGCTTGATGGCGCACGCTGGGAGACCGGCTAGGAGGGAGTTGCAGTAATCCAGGCGGGAAATGACGAGCGCCTGGACTAGGAGCTGGGTGGCTTTCTCCGTCAGGAGATGACGGATGCGGCGTATATTAAACAGAAAGAACCTGCAGGTTCTGGCGGTGGAGGATACTTGTGGAGCCAGGGAGAGGCAGTTATCAAGAGTCACCCCAAGATTCTTTGCCGTACGGGAGGAGGAAACTACAAAGTCCTCCACAGTCAGTGAGAGGTCGATTGACGGAGAGGACTTAGCAGGGATGTAGAGAAGCTCAGTTTTGGCAAGGTTGAGCTTCAGGTGATGGGAAGTCATCCATGCAGAGATATCAGCCAAGCAGGCAGAGATCTGTGTGGTGATTTGGGTGTCAGGGGGGAAGGAAATGAAGAGTTGGGTGTCATCAGCGTAGGAGTGATAAGAGAAGCCGTGGGAAGAGATAACAGAACCAAGAGACATGGTGTATAGCGAGAAGAGGAGAGGCCCAAGAACCGAGCCCTGCGGGACTCCAGTTCGTAGGGGTTGAGGGTCGGAGAGTGCGCCCCTCCAAGTCACCTGGTAGGAGCGACCAGAGAGGTAGGAGGAAAACCAAGCGAGTGCAGAACCTGTGACACCCATCCCAGACAGCGATGAGAGCAGAATCTCATGGTTGACTGTATCGAAGGCGACCGACAGGTCGAGGAAGATGAGGACAGAGGAGAGGGATTTTGCTTTAGCAGAGTGGAGTGCCTCAGTGACCGCGAGCAGGGCGGTTTCAGTGGAGTGGCCACTCTTGAAGCCAGACTGGTTGGGGTCATGGAGATTGTTGTGGAGAAGATAAGTGGACAGTTGGGAGCAGACCGCCCGTTCCAGGGTTTTAGCGAGAAAGGGAAGAAGAGAGACAGGCCGGTAGTTGTTCAGGGCAGAGGGATCGAGAGTAGGTTTTTTGAGGAGGGGAGTGACTCTGGCCCTCTTCAGGGAAGAGGGCATGGTGCCGGAAGAGAGGGAGGTGTTGATTAGAGAGGAGAGAAAAGGGAGAATGTCCTCAGATATAGATTGTAGGAGGGGAGAGGGGATGGGGTCAAGAGGACAGGTGGTTGGGCGGTGGGAAGTAAGGAGTTTCAGCGTGTCGGCGTCAGAGAGGGGAGAAAAGGAGGTTAGGGAGTTGGGGAGGGTAGGAGGGTCAGCAGGGGTGGAGGGTTGGGAGAAAGAATTGCGAATAGCATCGACCTTCTTTTCAAAGAAGGAGACAAAGTCATCAGGTGTGAGTGATGAGGGGGGTGGGGGGGGAGGGGGGGCCAGAAGAGAGGAGAAAGTTGAAAACAGTTTGCGGGGATTAGAGGCGGCCGCGTTAATTTTCGAGTGAAAGAAGGAAGATTTAGCTAGAGAGACAGAGGAATGGAAAGATGATAAGAGGGCATGGAAGGAAGCCATATCACTGGGGAGACGGGACCTTTTCCATTTTCTCTCCGCCGCCCGCAGTTCGGTTCGGACAGCTCGTAGAGCATCAGAAAGCCAGGGACTGGGGGGGGAGGCCCGAGCTAGTTTGGTGGTGAGGGGACACAGAGAGTCAAAGGAAGATGAGAGGGAGGACATGAGAGTTGTAGCCGCATCATCGGTAGACAGTCGAGAGAAAGACTCCGCAGATGGTAGGGAGGAGAGGATTGTAGATGAGAGGGTGGAGGAAGACAGGTGGCGTAGGTTCCGTCGACAGGTGACAGTGGATGGTGGGAGAGATGGATGGGTGTTAGAGGAGAGTGGAAGAGAGAAAGAGATGAAGGAGTGGTCAGATATATGGAGTGGTGTTACAGAGAGGTTGGTTGTTGTGCAGCTCCTTGTGAAGATGAGGTCAAGAAGGTTGCCCGCTTTGTGGGTGGGAGGGGAAAGAGTGAGGGTAAGGTCAAAAGAAGAGAGGAGGGAGAGAAAGGTAGACTGGGTGGACTCTGAGTTGAGGTTGAAGTCACCCAGAAGGATCAGGGGGGTGTCATTGACAGGTGAGGAGCTGAGGAGGATGTCCATCTCATCCAAAAAGTTCCCCAGAGGACCCGGGGGGCGATAAACAACAATGATAAACAGTTTGCACGGCAGAGTAACAGAAACCGCATGAAATTCAAAAGAGGAGAAGGAGAGGGATGAGGAGAAGACACTAGATCTCCATGAGGATGAGATTAGGAGACCTGTGCCACCTCCTCTGCCAGAGGATCTGGGTGTGTGGGAAAAAGAGAAGGCAGAGGAAAGGGCAGCCGGGGTGGCCGTGTTCTCAGGTGAGAGCCACGTTTCAGTTAAAGCAAGAAAGTCAAGGTTGAGGTGGGAGGCATAGGCAGATATGAAGTCTGCTTTCTGGACGGCGGACTGGCAGTTCCAGAGGCCACCAGCCACACAGAGATCAATACCAGGGGATCTGGGAGGGAAGATGAGGTTAGAGATATTCTGCCCATGTTGGCGGGAGGCGAACCTCCTACCTGACTGGGACCTGGGGAGAGGAGAGAGGATAGGGATGGGAAGGAAACACATGGAGGGAACTAGGGGGGACAAGAGGAATACTACACAGTGGAATGAGGGCAGGCAGCAAAAACAAAATCAAACATCAGGCTCTCGGACAGCCTCGATGGACACCCGTAGATAGACACCCCCGACTTTGTACACCTGCGACTTCGTACGCCGAGGCAAGTAGCCGAGGCTGCCGCACACAGCTGCCGCTGGTGCGCTACACAACAGCTTAAATAACACTGACGCTGAATACAGAAAATGCAACCAACCCACTGCAGAACACTAATGCACACTGAAGTGAGTTCAGGTGTGCCAGTAATTATACCCTGAGCAGGGTGCAAAGTATTGGCTCCTCCTACAACAAAAGCTGTGGCCTGCCAGCCAGTAAAACAATAGCCTAACTTAATAGCCTAGCTTACCTGAGAGAAACAAACACCTAACCCAGTTTCACTGAATCTAAATAAACACCACTTGTAATAGCTAACAAACAAACAAGTACACAACAGAACACTATAATGACAACTAAACTGAATTTAGAATCAGCAAGCAAACAAATAATACTTAACTAATCCAGGAGAAAATGCAACCAACCCACTGCAGAACACTAATGCAGACGTCAGTCCCGAATGTGTCACGTAAACATGTTAAAGATGTACCATGCCAGAACTCCAAAACTGGAGGAGGATAATGTTTTACCGGTCTCGGTTATAGCTTCGGTGTTCCCGGTGGTCACTTCTGATCTGGCTGGGGATGAGGACGGTCTGCTGCTCCGTAACGCACCACAGCAGTGCGCTAAGCTACTAAATTCAGAAGTACTAGCGGATCTGTCTTCCCACCTTACCCATTTGCCAAAAGAACATAGTTCCGATATGGTCAAACTAATCACAGAGTATCCTATGCTCTTTAATGACACTCCTACACAAACATGAGTGATACAGCACGACGTAGAGGTGAATAACTCTGCCCCAATCCGGCAGCACCCATATCGAGTGAATGCTGCCAAACGGGCGGCCATGAAAAAAGAGGTACAGTATCTCTTGGACAATCAGTTGGCCCGCCCTAGTTCAAGTCCTTGGAGTTCGCCGTGTTTGTTGGTGCCCAAGCCAGATGGAACACTCCGGTTTTGTACGGACTTTCGGAAGGTCAATGCAGTTACTGTACCCGACTCTTACCCTCTCCCAAGGATGGAGGACTGCATTGACAACATTGGCTCCGCTCGATATGTAAGTAAACTCGACCTGTTGAAAGGTTATTGGCAGGTCCCCTTGACGTCCCGTGCTTCGGAAATCTCTGCATTTGTGACCCCTGACGATTTTTTGCAGTACAACGTCTTGGCTTTTGGGATGAGAAATGCTCCGGCCACCTTTCAAAGGTTGGTAAATAGTGTTTTATCCGGTGTTCCGAACTGCAATGCGTATCTGGATGATTTGGTGGTATATTCCAGTACTTGGACAGAACATGTACAACTCCTCCAAATGGTGTTTGACCGATTAACATCTGCTTCGCTAACTGTCAACCTTGCCAAATGCGAGTTTGGGAAAGCAACTGTCACCTACTTAGGGAAGCAGGTTGGTCAGGGTAAAGTACGGCCTGTTAATGCAAAGATTATGGCCATTACCAATTTTCCCGCACCTACGACCAAACGCGAGTTGCGTAGGTTTATTGGAATGGCTGGCTACTACCGTAGCTTTTGCCGTAATTTTTCTTCAGTCTTAGCTCCCCTGACAAGTTTGCTCAGTTCGGCAAGACAGTTTATCTGGACACAAGATTGTCAACATGCATTTGAAAGCGTCAAAGCCTTGTTGTGCAGTGCTCCCGTGCTCGCCGCCCCGGAGTTCGCGCTGCCGTTTAAGTTAGAGGTAGACGCGAGCGCCTTGGGAGCTGGAGCTGTGCTACTGCAGGAAGATGCAGGCGGAATTGATCACCCCATCTGTTTCTTTTCGCGGAAGTTCACTAAGCCCCAGCTAAACTACTCTACAATAGAGAAGGAAGCACTGGCCTTACTTTTGGCATTGCAACATTTCGAAGTGTATGTTGGATCCAGCTCTGTCCCAGTGGTTATATACACAGACCATAATCCATTAGTTTTTTTATCTAGAATGTACAATCAAAACCAGAGGTTAATGCGTTGGTCACTCATAATTCAGAGTTACAACCTAGAAATAAAACATAAAAAAGGTAAGGACAATGTTTTAGCAGATGCTTTGTCTCGTACATAGGGTAGGCCTATGTTAACAAAAAAAGAAAAGAAAACTATCATACTTTAAAGAGTATTGTATTCTTCATTCTTGGTATGAACAAATTTACGGGGTAAATTTGTTCTTGTTGGTGGGCGTGTTACGTTCCACGTATGTATGTCTGTCTGTTTCCCCCCCCCCCTTAAACTCTACAGATGAAGCCATCAACCATTTCCATTCGCTGTCCCTGCTGTCCATCATCATTGCCCTGGTCCCGCCTCCACCAATCACATCCCTCTGCTTATATAAACTGTGTTGGCTGCCCTATAGGGGGCGATGCTTGACTTGCCTATTCATTCCCTTCATAACCCTGTTGTGTGCATGCGTGTTCCTCCGTTCTCCTACTCCTGTGAATGTGGTTGTCCGTGTGTAGGCCCTGGGGCAGGTAAGACAGAGGCCTCTATACACTGTTGCTGCACGTAGGGTGAACCATTGTTTAGACACCTTAGGAAAGGGGTGATTGCCACCTATGTACTTTTGATTATAGAGTAGAGATATTATTTTGTTACAGTTAGTATGTATTTTGTTTTTAGCTCTCTTTGGCTTTGTTCATTTAATTGATTTGGCAACACCCAGGTCCCTTGGCCTCGTACCCGATGTGTCTTTGTCTTGTGAGTTTTTTTGTTTAAAAACTGTAAATAGCACCGCCACTGGACATTTTTGTAAATACACCTATTGCACCTCAAACCTGGTTTGTTCGATCATTTTTACTCCAGTAGCGCTCAAATACATCCTCCCGGTCATTTTTATTTCATTATAATTTTGTTGCGTACTCCCTCCTACCCCTGGACGCCTGAGAACGTAACACTCCACAGGCCACTTGGTGCCTCCCCCTCTCTGAACTTCCACCTCCCGCTCACGACTACTGTTGTTCTGGCTCCATGGTGGTGGAAAGAACTCCCAGTGGAGGTCAGAACAGTAGAATCTCTTTCCATCTTCAAGCGCAAACTGAAGACGCACTTCTTCAAGCTGTACCTCTCCCTGTCCCTCCCTACCTCCCTGTAAACCTTAATTGTTGTCTTTCTGTGATATTTACTTGTGTATCAGGATGTTTAGTTTGGCTAGGTAAGCAGTGTTTGGCTAGGTAAGCGGTTTGTTCATACATTTGCGTGTTGCGGTATTACAATTTAAAAAAGAAAGGAAAAAAAAAATTAAAAAAAGATGATCAAATAAGCCCTGGTCCTTATCTTTGGTGTGCAGGTAGCAGTTGAAATTGTACTTCCCTCTTGGGTCTTTCAGCGCACTTATCCCTGGTTATGGGTTTGCATTGTTGTTCGTTGCTCTGGATAAGAGCGTCTGCCAAATGCCATTAATGTAATATAATGAAATAAATAAACAACCCTCTGCACTTTAACCTCATATTCATTGTTTCATTTCAAATCCAATGTGCTGATCTACAGAGCCAAAGGAACAGAAATTGTACTGTCCAAATACTTATGGACTGCTCTGCACAGAAGCAGCCATCATGGGATTCACTCTGTCCTTTTCTTTATGTCTCTCCAGAACATGACTTTACCACACACAATGTGATAACCACAAGTGCAGTCACCAAGGAAACAACATTTACACATGGGTGCATTTGGTATTCACAATACATACTCCCTCAAAGAAAGAATGAACAAGTGAATCTTGAAGAAGTCAACAGTAGAGAAAAATCTCCAACAAACAGTGAGCCCAAACTTCATGTATTCTTATTCTAAACTACCCTGCAAGTGAGCAGCCATCAAGAATAATCATACCACCTGAAAGGGGAAAAAAACCACAAGTGCTTGTCCACACAGAAAATAGACAATTTCTGTCATATAATGATGAACTTACGTTTGATCTTGCACACGATAAGAGCAGCCACACAGCAGAGCAGGAGGAGAACCCCAAAGGAAACAGCGAGTGGGACCAACATAGACGGAGACTTCCTATCACCGAGACAAACACTCACATGATCGGTTATGTCAACATATTAATTTACACTGGTGACTAATGGAGAGTACTTTGTTCTAGGTTATACATCTGTGCTAGTGGTAAATGGTAGGCATCGTGCCTTTAGCCAAAGCGCTGTACAATTGATGCTACTCATTTACCCATTCACATACACACACACAGCAACAGCGATTGGCTGCCATGCAAGGCACCAACCAGCCCGTGAAGAGTATTTGGGGGTAAGGCGTCTTGCGCAGGGACACTTCGAAATACGATCTTCAAAAGACCGGATCAATTGGTAAACCTCCAACTGCCAGACGACTGCTCTAATCTCCTGAGCCAATTTTGCCCATAATGTAGCTAATGTTGGCTACATTGATGATTAAGTTTATCAGAGATTCAAAGAAGACATTTACTGAATTGAGGGTACCTTGGTAATATATTGTTTTACGGTACTGTGCAAAAGTTTTAGGCAGGTGTGAAAAAATGCTGTAAAATAATAATGCTTTCAAAAATAGAAATGTTAATAATTATCAATGAACAAAATGCATGAACAGAAGAATTGAATGAACAGAAGAAAAATCTAAATCAAATCAATATTTGGTGTGACCACCCTTTGCCTTCAAAACAGCATCAATTCTTCTAGGTATACTTGCACAAGGTTTTTGAAGGAACTCGGCAGGTAGGTTGTTCCAAACATCTTGGAGAACTAGCCAAGTGCATAGTTGAGTCGCTTGGCCTTGTATCCACGTCAGAGGTATGGCTTTTTGGCCGCAATTCTTCCATGAAGACCACTTCTGACCAGACTTCTCCGCACAAGAGATGGGTGTACCTGGGTCCCACTGCTTTCTCCCAATTCTGAGCTGATGGCATCGCTGGACATCTTCCGATTGCCAAGGGAAGTAAGCATGATGTGTCTTTCATCTGCTCCACTAAGTTTCCTTGGCTGACCACTGTGTTTACGGTCCTCAACATTGCCCGTTTCTTTGTGCTTCTTCAACAGAGCTTGGACAGCTCACCCAGTTTTAACCCTCCTACACAACTGTTTCTGTTTCAATTAATTATTGTGTTTCAACCTACATATTAAACTGATGATCATTAGCTCCTGTTTGGTATAATTTATTAATCACACATCTGACTATATGCCTTACAAAATCCCTGACTTTCTGCAAGTGTACCAAGAAGAATTAATCATGGTTTGAAGTCAAAGCGTGGTCACACCAAATATTGATTTGATTTAGATTTTTTTTCTGTTCACTCACTTTGCAATTTGTTAATTGATAAAAAATAAACTATGAACATTTCAATTTTTGTACAGTATAGTATAATTTCATTATTTATTTTGTGTCACCCCGATTATGATGCAGCATGGCTATTGTTTACTTACAAATGATTTGTTGAATATGTTGATCCTTCTTGTTTTTGTTTTGAAATCCCATTCTCCTTTTCAGCTGTGGATGCAGGAATTGGTTCTACTTGAGCCGTGGATGTGGTTGTCATTTTAGAATCGACTAGATATTCAAGAAAAGTTAAAATTATATGCATTAAATTAAATATGTATCATCAATGACTTACATTCAACTTCAAATATCCTTTCACAGACCATGATGCAGACCATGACCTGACCTGCATCAACATTCAGTTTCACTGGAACCCGATTATCTTTGTGGGAGGAAGACTGCTTCACTCCACAATAGTACAAGCCTGTGTCGTTTCCTGTGAGGTTTCTGATGGTGACCACAAGCTCTCTGTTGGAAGGGTCATCTCTGATCTGAGTTCTGTCTTCTCTTTTTTTGTCATTAGTGTTCACCTCGGGGCAGCAGACGTCCGCACCTGAATCTTTACACCAGTATTTAACACTCTTTGTGTAATCTGCAGCATACTGACCTGTGGTTGTTTTACTGCTGGATGCCATGCCAGTTACACTCACAGGCTCATGGAGATCAGGTCTGGTATCATCTAGAGGAATGTACAATTTTGAAACAATTGATTGCCACAGTCTGAATAAAATGGCAAAGTTCCTTTGTCAAGCTTTGTTTTTTTTTATTTCAGATTTTTCCCTTTTTCTCGCAATTTGGTAGCCAATTGTACCCTATCTTATCCAATCAGTTAGCTGGGGGATACACCGCCCACACCCCGTCCCTCGGCGGCCCAAAGGGATCTGGCGATCCGAGAACAACACGCCTTCTTCAAGCCGTCTCATCTCATGCTCGTGACCGTGACCGTGATTCTGAGGCGCCCGGAGTGCTGTTATGGTAAAGATCCACTAACCCTGCCAAGCCCCTCCCTCTGGAGCAGCGAGCCAATTATGCCGCTCCATGGGAGCCGCATAATTGGCTTTTGGCAGGACCGGGAATCGAACCCCGGTCCTTGGCGTGAAACTGCTGACTGATTTTCCCACCTTGGTCTATTTGCGAATGATACTTTGGTTTGGATTGGTTGCCAATGTGAACTAAAGGTTTACATTCATTACACTGTTAAGAAATTAACACTGTTTTGATTGCTCCATACCTTCATTGACTTGAACATGCACCAAGGCTTGTTCATCGAAGACAAGTGCTATTTCTATTCCACACTTGTATTGCCCCACATCATCCTTGGTGAGGTCCGTCATAGTGATGTAAAATGCGCCCTCTGTTTTATTATCTCTGATAGTGATCCTGCTGTGAGTATCTTCACTGGTACTGACCAGTTTAGTACATGGAAGCAGCTTATTGACTTTGCACCAGTATTTGCCATGGTCGGTTTAAGATTTGTCATATTTACACTGGACTGTTACATTTCCTTTGGTGTGACTTATCACCTTCTCCGGTCCCCATACACTTACAGAGTAGGCTCCTAAAGAAAAAGCACAGAAGTGTTTTGTGTTAATGCTAAACTCTTCGTGTATTCTTTTTAGCACAATATAATGTTGCGAAAATGGCAAAGAAAAAATGGTTTACATTAATGCTGTACATCTGTTCAAACAACATTTATTTGTCATGAATGTGATCTCTGTGAATCATATCTCAGTTATTACATAGAACATATTCAGCACCTTACCACAAGCACATTACTTAATTCAACTATAACAGAACATTTACATGTTACATGAACACATTTGCAAGAGCTTACTCTTGATGTACACTTGAGGTCATTATAAGCCTTATATTAACATTTTATTTTAGTTTCCATACTTCTGCTAGACAGTAATTTTGTGGATAAAATGTGTTGTTAATACATCACAGTATTGCAGAAACTAACAGTACTTCGTCTTGTATTAAAATAATGAATTATATCAGCCTATTAAAATCAGTGTAAAATTTGAACTGAACAATGGGAAGATATTTACCTGTAAGGAAGGACAAGACAAAAGCTAACCTCATTGCTTTTGGAGCTGAAGGCTTCTGTTCTTCAGTGGAGCTTGTGTCTGAGAGAAACAGGAACTATTTCTGTATCCTTCGCGCTTCTGGCTGGGTGTATGTTGTCATAAACTGAGTAACATGCAGGTTCACTGGAACCCGATTATCTTTGTGGGAGGAAGACTGCTTCACTCCACAATAGTACAAGCCTGTGTCGTTTCCTGTGAGGTTTCTGATGGTGATCACAAACTCTCTGTTGGAAGGGTCATCTCTGATCTGAGTTCTGTCTTCTCTTTCTTTGTCATGAGTGTTCACCTCTGGGCTGCAGACGTCCGCACCCGAGTCTTTACACCAGTATTTAACACTCTTTGTGTAATCTGCAGCATACTGACATGTGATGGTTTGACTGTTGGATGCCATGCCAGATACATTCCTAGGCCCCCAGAGATCAGGCATGGTATCACCTAGACGAATGTAAAAGGTTTTAGGTTCTTTAACCCCTTTGTGCAAGCCTGTGGGCATGGTGCCAGCTGCTTAGCTCTGACATTCAACATTCTATGAGAGCAAGCAACAAACTCTGTGTCCTACTGTAGCTTCATTAGAAAGCAATGTGCGATGCTTAATAATTCATACAGAGTTTCTCTAAGTGTGACCATTACTGTGTAGTTCGGCCAGTTAATCCCCTTTGTGCAGATTTCATGAAATAATGAATTCCCGTTGTGCTATTGATGAAATAATGAAATATTGAAAAACAGTGAAACGGATCAATAAACTCTTTGATCACGAGTATGCAAAATCTGTACTAAGAGAATAAATGACGAAAAAAGTAAGCAGTATACCCTGTATACATAATTATACCCACTCAGTAATATGTACATGTTAGATGACTCAGATATGACCAGTGTAAAATAGCATATTCCCACCTAGGTCGATTTGCTTATGATACTTTGGTTTGGATTGCTTGCCAATGTGAACTAAAGGTTTACATTCATTACACTGCTAAGAAATGAACAGCGTTCAGCTCCATACCTTCATTGACATGAACATGCACCGAGACTTTTTCATCAAAGGCAAGTGGTATTTTTATTCCACACTTGTATTGCCCCTCATCATCCTTCTTGAGGTCCGTCATAGTGATGTAAAATGCGCCCTCTTTCTTATCATCTCTGATAGAGATCTTGCCGTGAGTATCTGTGCCACCTGTTTTCACCAGGGTAGAACACCAGGCCAGCTTGTCTTTGCACCAGTATTTGACATGGTCGGTGTAAGATTTGTGATATTTACACCAGACTGTTACTTTTCCTTTGATTTGGTTTATCACGTTCTTTGGAGCCTGGACTGAGAATGAAAAATGAAAGAAATACATACAGAATTAAATATTCAAGGATGTGGTCACTGTGAGTCCAAGATCCTTATATCTCAAAAATGTTGCTTGTTTTTTTATTTTTACACCACATATTCATATAACATACCACAATCCAACTCTATTTCCAAAGGCTTATGCATTAGGAGCTCTTTAACAGTAAATAAACCAAAGCAACTGATATTCAATAAAATAATAATAAGGTACTGTATACATTGTTCACCATGCACATACTGCTTTATATTGATATTTTCTGAAATTACCGAGAGCGTCATTTTTGGGTGATCATTTGCTCATGCACCCCCAGAACATGTCTCAATGCTCTGAGCTCAACAGCCATTTCCTGTGATAAATAGCACTATGAAAAATCTCTATGAAAAATAGTACCTTTTTTGACACTGATGCGCACCAGACTTGTTTGATCATACACAAACCAACCAGGGATAGATATTCCACACTGGTACCATCCATCGTCATCCTCTTTGAGATCCTTCATAGTTACAGAGAAGACTCTCGCTGCTTTATTATCAGTAATCGAAATTCTGTTGTCGTTGGTTGTGCCGTCAGTCTTCACCAAAAACCCCTTACCCCACATATTGTCTCTGGACCAGTATTTCACATTCTCAACATAATTTGTATATCTACATGAGACTGTCAGGCTGTCTCCCACCAAGGCCCTCTCCTCCCCTGGACCGCATACAACTACAGAGTAGGCACCTAAAGAAAAAGCACAAACAAGTGTTTTGTATTTATGTGTATCTATTTTTATAACTATGCCAAAAATGTTTTACATTGATACTTTACCATAGATACTTTGTACATCCGTTCAAACAACATTGATTTGACATGAATGTTTTCTCAGTGAATGATGGCACAGTAATTGCAGAGGCCATAATTCAGTACCTTATCACAATTACATTACTTAATGCAACTATAACAGATTAACAGGTTATATGAACTCATATACAAGAGCTTACCACTGACAGTGCACATCAGGTAATTATAGGCCATATCTTAAACAAACTATTTTATTTCAGTTTCCACACTGCTGTGGATAAAATTTGTAGTTCATTAAAACTCTGGCATTGCAGAAACTAACAGTACTTTTGTCTTGTACTAAAATAATGAATTATATCAGCCTTTCAACATCAGTGTAAAATTTGAGCAGAACAATGGGAAGATGCCCATGTTTACCTGTGAGGAATAAGGATAAGACAAAAGCTAGCCTCATTGCTTTTGGAGCTGAAGGCTTCTGTTCTTCAGTGGAGCTTGTGTCTGAGAGAAACAGAAACAATTTCTGTATCCTATGCGCTTCTTGCTGGGTGTATGTTGTCATGAACTGAGTAAAGGAAAGGACAGGCAAATATAGCAAGGGTGAAGCTGTAAGGTTTCTGCCCCCACTAGGACTGCGAATCTGGTACTTTCATTGATATTGACATGTTCATATGGACCATTCTATGATTAAGTCAATACATTGTAATATATGATGTAATATACTATACTGTACATCATCTATATGTATACTTCAGCACTATTGCTGGATGTGTATATACTGATCCATGTACAAATGTGTGTGTGCATGTGTGTGACTCATGTGTGTGTGACTCGTGTTGTGGAAGATAACAGGCAGTGCTGAGTGTATGGCTGCTTGGTAACTTCATAGCAGTGAGCAATACGTGGGCACCCAGTGGACTCATCATTGGTTCTCTGTGATTCTCCCCTATCATCTGCACTATATCCAGTAATCTGTAGCACATTCTGTTTCAATGTCTGGTGGAGGCAATAGTAGTGAGCATTTCCTGTTGGGTAAGGGAGGCTTTATGCCTCTGCACCTCTCTGTTTCTCAGCAGGCCACAAGAAGCAGACGGTCTGTCTTCTGCTTTCTGAGGACGGGGTAACCACACATCTGGCGGAGATGGAGGCAGCATGCAGTGGACTTCTACGCTGCCTCTATCGGGCGGAGAGCTGTGTTCAGGAGGGTGCTGCAGAGCTGCTTCAGGGGCTTCCTGGGCCAGGACCAGGGAAGGAGGCAGCTGTGGATGCTGACATGGGCCTGGAGGAGCTCACTGCAGGGCTTTGGCAGTTAGATTCTGGCCCCTCTCCTGCCAGTGATGGGTTACTTCTAAATACACTGCTGGTGCCTGCTGGGGGTTGATTTTCAGGAGGGGCTACTGGAGTATTAGTAACAGGGTTCACTGCCAGATTCCTGCAGTCAGGCAGCTCTTTTCCTTCTTCCAAAGAAGGGGGATTTGGTGCTGCTTAGGAACTGGAGTCTGGTTGTATCAATGATAAAACCATTCAAGGGCAAACACATTTAATAGCACAACTGTATCAGTAGCCAGCGTAGGGAATAGAGCCAATTAGTAGCTTAGAAATAGCATATTTCGACTTAGGTCCAGGGCTGAGGAACCGAACGCAATCAGGAAATACACAGAATAGCAGGTTTTATTCATTTCCAAGCAGGTTAAACAAGTCAATCGCTAGCAAGCTAATGTAATAAGGATAATCCAAGACAGAGTCGATATCACAGGTAAAAGTTAATCAACCAGAAAGCAGTCTGACTGTGCAACTGTACAAAGGAGAACCCAGACAAAACGACGACAGAATCAGAAACCAGAAAACAGAAGTTGGGGTACACAAAACAGGTCGGAATATAGGTCAAGCAGTCGGAAAGGTAATGAAAATGCAGGGTGGGTACAAAAACCAGGTAATCACTGCAAATAGGCGAAAGTACAAAAGCATGAAACTAGCAAAGTGCAGCTGAAAAGGACAGGTATAAATACACAGGGGAATGAGACAACCTAGGCGGGGCATGTGAGTGAGGGCGGTCTAACTAATAAACATCAGGTGAGACACATAAAAGGGCAATAATACAATAATGAGACTTGCATGAAGACGCGGACAGGATTCACAAAGACACACATGAAATACAAACGGCTCTGGACTAATATTTTAGTGCTATCTATAAACATGAAATGGAGAGAAAGCAGGAAGTAAGAAGATTGAGACTGAGAAGGAATCGTGGGAAACCGGAAAATGACAAAACCACCTGAATAGTGAAGCATGCAGATAGGGAAGTGACTCGGGCTGAGAAAACATTAAGACACAGACATCACAGGGAAGACGAGTGCAAAAACTAATGAATGAAAACAGAAAATCAGACATGAATTTGAAAAATAATAAATTACAAAAACACAGAATAAACTAACCGACAAAACTCAGGATCATGACACCGCCTGAGCCAATGTCACACTTCCTACTGCAAATGATCCCACCTCCTCTCTTTCTTCATTGGGCACATGATAGAACCAATCACATCTGATGCTGCCCTCAGAACACATTCCAATAAATATAACTCTATGTGAAAGTATTCGCAGGACCATCACAACGAACAGATAACTGTGGGGGAGGTCTGTGGAGAGCCTGAAACAACTGTTTGTTTTTGAGTGTGGCAGGTGGGAGGGTCTGCTTGGGGCAGTAAGGAGTTGGTGTACAAGGCTGGGAAATCAAGGTATGTGTGTATATACGGGTGCCAAGGTATAGGGTGTTAGAGAAAGGGAGAAGGGGAGAGGGTGCTTGATAAAAAATGTTTTGGGGCAGGTTGAGCTGGCTTCTTGGATCAGCATGAAGAATCGGAGGCTTGGTGCATGGACTTTTGAAGCAGAAGCTGTACTATAATGTACTATAATGTATCATTTTTATATCTGTGTGGAATTTATTATTTGCCAATTTCCATTCATACCTTCTCACTTGTGCATGATGTACCAACATGTGTGTTATTGTGGGGGATTGGTTAGGCCCTGTGTCATGCTGATGGGAGGCTGCATCTGTGTGTTTATACACTCACCGAGCACTTTATTAGGTAGATTTTCACTTTATTACACCTACTAATTCATGCAATTATCTAATCAGCCAATTGTGTGGCAGCAGTGCAATGCATACAATCATGTCAATACAGGTCTGGAGCTTCAGTTAATGTTCACATCAACTGTCAAAATGGGGAAAAATGTGATCAAAGTGACTTTGATCGTGGAATGATGGTTGGTGACTGGGTGGTTTGAGCATCTCAGATCCTGCGATTTTCACGCACACTAGTCCCTAGAGTGCAAAGAATGGTGCAAAAAACTAAAAAAATCCAGTGAACAGCAGTTCTGCAGGCAGGAACGCCTTGCTAATGAGAGACGTCAGAGGAGAATGACCTGACCGGTTAAAGCTGAATGCATATAACCACACATTACAACAGTGGTATGCAGAAGAGCATCTCTGAACACACAACACATTATAACTCTTTAAGTGGATATTACATTACATTACATTACATTATTGGCATTTGGCAGACGCTCTTATCCAGAGCGACGTACAACAAAGTGCATATCCATAACCAGGGATAAGTTAGCTGAAAGACCCTAGAGGGAAGTACAATTTGAACTGCTACCTGTACAAAAAAGATAAGGACGAGGGCCAATTTTATTTATTTATTTATTTATTTTTCTTTTTTTTTTAAACAAGAAACAAAGAGCAAAAGTGACCAAAGTTAACTATCAAAACACTGCTTACCTAGCCAACTAAAAAATACCGATACACAAAGCAAGTCACAGAGACAACAATTAAGGTTCACAGGGAGGTAGGGAGGGATGGGGAGAGGTGCTGCTTGAAGAGGTGTGTCTTCAGCTTGCGTTTGAAGGTGGGGAGAGATTCTACAATTCTGACCTCAACGGGGAGTTCGTTCCACCACCGTGGAGCCAGAACAGACAGCAGACGTGAGCGTGAGGTGGAGGTTCGGAGAGGGGGAGGTGCCAAGCGGCTTGTGGAGGCTGAACGAAGAGGTCTGGCAGGGGTGTAGGGTCTGATGATTTTTTGTAGATAAGCTGGGGAAGACCCCTTAACTGCTTGGAAGGCTAGCACAAATGTTTTGAATTTGATGCGAGCCATGACAGGCAGCTAGTGGAGGGTAGTAAGCAGGGGGGTGACGTGCAAGTATTTGGGAAGGTTGAAGACCAGACGAGCTGCTGTATACTGGATAAGTTGGAGGGGTCTGATGGCGGACGCTGGGAGGCCAGCCAAGAGGGAATTGCAGTAGTCCAGGCGGGACAGAACCATCGCTTGGACCAGGAGCTGGGTCGAGTAGGGGGTGAGAAAGGGGCGGATTCTCCGTATGTTGTGTAGGAAGAACCTGCAAGACCGGGTCACCGCCGCAATGTTCTCGGAAAGGGACAGTCTGCTGTCCATCACCACGCCGAGGTTCCTTACACTGGGTGAAGGCGTGAGTGTGGTATCCCCGAGGGAAATGGAGAGATCCAGATGGGGAGAGGTATTAGTAGGGATGAATATAATTTCAGTCTTGCCTGGGTTGAGCTTTAGATGGTGGTTGTCCATCCAGCTCTGGATGTCCCTCAGGCAAGCAGAGATACGCTACAGCACTAGAAGTAAAAATAAAGTCCAATGAATAGCGAGTAGCTGTGTATGTAACATTTCTGTTTGCAGATTAGTCATCAAGCTCATTCTGTAAAGACACTTCTGATATCTGAAGCTACGGATGTGGCCACAGTGGTGACCGTGGTGGGGTTGGTAGAGAGAGAGAGAGAGAGAGAGAGAGAGAGAGAGAGAGAGAGAGAGAGAGGGAGAGAGTGAGAAGGAGCCTGAGAGAAAGAGAAGTGAGAGAGAAAGGGAGAGAGTGAGAAGGCGCCTGAGAGAGAGAGCGATACAGAGACATAAAGGTTCGCTCAGAAAACAGAAAAAGCTCATTACAATTAAGAAAGCACAGAGGTGGGCTCTGTCAAGTCTGTTCAGTCAGGAGTGTTTTTAATGACTCTGTTCAGTCAGGAGTGTTTTTCATGACTCTCTGTTAAATTTAGACTGCAGCTGTTGTCTAATGTGCAGTACATCAGTTAGACACTTGAAGAAATGTTATTTTTTATTTTTGAACTCACATTAACTTTTTTTGTGATCCAAAGTTTTTTTTATTTTGATAGTTCTTTATTCAGAATATTTTACGGGTATTTCTTTTTTTTTTTTTTTTCTGGTGAAACATTCCCCCCCATAAACATTCAACATTTCCCTTCATACATTTGTATTCATTAATACAAAGCCTGTGATGTCTTTGCTTTTTATAAAAATGGAATTTGGACATTGAGGCAATGAGCCTATCCGTGATACCTTTAATATTCAGAAATAAAAGGTATTATTTCATTTAAAGTTTGACGCAGAGAGAGTTCTCCTCTTATAATAACCAGACAAAATGGAGGATAGCCATATGAGAGATGGGATTTATTTCAGCAGAACGAGTCAGGCACTTACACACAGCAAAGTGGACAACCCCAAACTGAAGAGCTGGGGCAGTCCCTACCTCTTATTATTGAATAGTACAAGCACATGATTAGTTTTATTAAGGACATGCATCAGTCTAAACTTGTGGGTTATACATAAGCTTAGTATATAGTCACAACAAAGTAACAAACAAAGTAAATGGTTTGGAGCCAGCATTTACTCTTTATCTAACATAAGTTTTGAGAGTCCAAGGGAACACGGCGTCAGACACGGGTCCTCCATGGTATGGCAACGGGGAGGATAAAGGAAGTGCCAAGCTCACCCACCTGGAGTCCTGGGAATGCATATGAGAGAGAGAACCACACAAACACACACACACACACACGCACACACACATGCACGAGCACACACACACGCACACACACAACACACACACACACACACACATACACGAGCACACACATGCACAGACACAGACACCCATACACACAGAGACACACACAGACACAGACACACACACACACATGCATGTACATTATCTTAAAAAAATAATCACATTCAAATAGTTAGAAGTTCTATTGTTTGAAGAAGCTCTATACTTTAGGGATATAACCACAGATTTTATCGTCTCACCAGAAACTTGTTGAACATTAATTGCAGTGACCAAGTGGACAAATAAAATACTGTGACAATGGATGTTCATGACTGTAAAATAGCACTTGAAACTTCTGGCTCCAAACAGACTCTGCTTAGTTTAATGAAAGTGAGTGTAGCAAGAACATATAATAATTTGGTGAGTCTATAGAATCTGTGGTTTGTCTTTCCCATTATACGGGCTGTTATTGCACTAGCTGTCAGAGCTGAGGTATTTACGGAAAGTGGCCCACGTGACAGTAGCGGTGTTGCCATTTTTATTCTCAGAAAGAGAACTGGCCAAGCGATGATAAACCACTTCCTCTTTGAAGTCTTATGCTCAACGGTTCTAGGCAGTATTGTTAAATAGAGTACAGTCCATAGGTATTAGGACAGTGACACACTCTACTTCAGCAGACAAACCGTTTTAATAAAACAATCACTATGGTTAAAATGCAGGCTTTAATTATAGGGTTTTTACATCCATGTTGGGTAAATCGTGTTGGAATTACCGTGTAGGAATTCCTTTTTCTACATAGCCCCCCCAATTTCAGAGGACCAAAAGTAATCGGACAAATTAACACATAGTGAAATGTTTGTGTTAAATGTCATGATATTCATTGCAAATCGAAGACTGCCTTAAGTCCATGACCGATAGACATCACCAGATGCTGGATATCTTCCCTGTTGACGCTCTGCCAGATCTATATTGCAGGCCTCTTCAGCTCCTGCTTGTTTCAGGGGCTATTTGCCTTCAGTCTGGTCTTCAGCAAGTGAAGTACATGCTGAATTGGATTGAAGTCAGGTAGTTGACTTGGCCAGTCAATAAACCTTTTGGCCCAAATAAAATTTTGGTTGCTTGGCTGAACACTATGTTTTGGATCATTGGCCTGCTGCATGATGAAGCATTGTCCAGTCAGTTTTAACGCATTTGCCATATAGTCCATATTGTTCACTATAATTTACTAAATAAACAGTGAATTCGGACAGCAGACGTCGTCTTTTGCAATCGAACAGCGTCGTCATGTAGGCTACGAGCTGCTGCACATAGCAAAACCCAGAAGAGCAGTTTAATTTGAATCGCTCCTGGACCACGCCATCGCCTCTCACAGCATTCAATGAGAATGAAAACAGGTTTGTGTGTATAATAAAGTTAATTATTAAAGGAAAAATGTTGGTTGCAAAGTATTATTATTCGTAATCACCTTTCTAGTGGAAAAATCTAACATGAAACTACATGGCCATGGCTTATTTTATTTGTGGGACATGTAATAGTACACATTTTCACTGAGTAAACGCGTGTAATTCATCCCGCTACACATTTATATCCAGAAATCTAACAGAACACAGGTCTAGAAGAATGCTGTTGGCACTTTTAGTCCATAGACTGGATGCAACCTATTCGTTTTTTCAAACAACATTCATGTCAACTATAAGATATTGTAGCGTTTTAGTTAACTCACAAACAGTGCCACTTACTGTGCGAACAAGGTTTTGGATTATTGAATGATGAATGCAGTAGCTATATTCGGTTATTTTAGGTAGTTGCATTTTATTATATGTTGAATGGAAACATCAACGTGGAAAAACCAAGAAGAGCTGTTTAATTTGAATTGCTCCTGGACCACGCCATCATCTCTCACAGCATTCAATGAGCATTCAGAGTGGTTTGTATCAACCTTTCCAGTGACCACTAGATTTCACAGTACATTTTAAGGATACTTCTAGTGCCCTCAAAATGTGAGTAAAATTAGATTTTTGAATTCGGACACTAGAACTGATAGGCAATGTAGTTTACTAGTTGGTGAATAGTGAGTCATTTTGGACACTAGAACAAGATGTTTCTGTATACTTCAATATTCACCTGCTGCTGCCATCAGCAGTGACATCATCAATGAACACAAGTGAGCCAGCACCTGTGGCAGCCATACACGCCCAAACTATAACACCTCAACCACCACGTCCTGTGGTTCTTTTGCAGTTCATTTCAGCCTCCACAGTTTGCTTTCTCCATCACTCTGGTACAGGTTAATCTTTGTCTCATCTGTCCATGACACTTTGTTCCAGAACTCTACAGGTTTTTAAACCAGGTACTTTACCATTGCTGAGCTCACCGCCATTGCTTCTTAACAATGTACCAAACATTGACAGCACAATGATGGCCTGCTTTACTGGTGTAGGGCCCCTGGTATATGTATGGTGCCATTTTATTTTGGTTAACTCACCAAAGTGAGTTAAAGGAACAATAACTGAGTGGGGTTACCCTGGCATTAACCCACTGGGGACTGGGGACAAAATGAGGAAGACTGTGCCACACTCTGACATTTGTGTCATTTTAACAAACTTTCTATACAGTGATTCCAAAGTGTTTCATATCTTTGTTTTCAGCACAAAATCAGGCACTATATTATGGCAACAGTAATTAGGTCAGAATCATATGTTGGTCGTAAATTGCTCAAGAATCACACAAATTGTAAATAGTAGTTTTGAACATGCAGGATTAATGTAAAAACACATCATAATCCATTGTAATGAAATCTTTGGATCACTGAAATTTGTTACATTACATGACACTATTGGCATTTGGCAGATGCTCCAGAGTGACAAACAGTTGATTAGACTAAGCAAGAGACAATCCTCCCCAGGAGCAATGCAGGTTTAAGGGCCTTGCTCAAGGGCCCAACGGTTGTGTGGATCTTATTGTGGCTACACCGGGATTAGAACCACCGACCTTGCATGTCCCAGTCATTTACCACTACGCTACAGGCCGCCCCAATCTAGGTCTTGGATATCAAAAGATGACAAAATATTGTAGCAAATCCAATCCAAATAAAAAAACCTTTTTCAGCAGCAGTTGACAATGTGAGAGCTAATGGCCTTTCTTCAATGAATATTTTTGTGGTATGCGGTCCTGCCAGGTAAGTAGGATTTTCACACCTGGCCTGACCCCTCCCTACCTCTAAGACAAAGCCTTCCCACAAAGCAATACTCAGTGAGCCATTTAGAAGACAGAAACAAATACATTTTTTGATTCAGTAATTCATTGAAATCACCACACAAAGACATACAATGAAGATGTCAGTAGATGGCAATGTTTTGGGTGCCATTTTTCAAAACATTTTTAGCTACAAGCATAAGGGGGCATCACACTCTTTGGTAACTTACAAACGCGCATTACTGGATATTCACACGAACACAGAGAGAAGTTGCAATATAGCACACGTATCGTAAGAAATACACTTGCTCTTGGAGTTATTTCTGCTTTTTCCTCGAAAATAGAAAAAGTAGGCAAATATCGATTGTGCGAGGACACCCAGTTTCAGAATCCTGGCTACACCACTACACATCACGTATGTATTAACTTGAGATGCAACGGTTAGAGTGTGGGGATTAAAAACACGCATATTGCTGAATATTGAAAGAAAGCTGGAAAAGTTGCAGTAGACACGGACGAAAGGCACTTACTCATGACATCCAGTCATCCGTGCCATTTTCCGTAATGAAACATGTTCCCTGATGAAAAATGTTTACCTCAAAAGAAGTAAATATCCTATGTTTCTGTGTGTCATTGTATCGTGCTTTAATGTTGCTGTTCTCGCCCCTCCCCTGCCAGATAATAATTATCAACTTGCTTCAATTTGAATGAAAAGGCAAAATTCACATTTTAATGAGTAAAGATTAAGAAATCGAAGTGGTCTTACTCATCATGCATGGCAAAGTCAAGATTCTAAGGTTTCTGTCAAAATGTCCGTCTGTATGGCAAAATTTCACAAAGTGAACCATCCGAATAGAAAGGAAAGTTACAGGGTGCCCTGTAGCATAGTGGTTAAGGTAAATGACTGAGACAGGCAAGGTTTGGGGTTTAAATCCCAGTGTAGCCACAATAAGATCTGCACAGCCATTGGGTCCTTGAGCAAGGCCCATAACCCTGCAATGCTCCAGGGGAGGATTGTCTCCTGCTTAGTCTAAATCAACTGTACGTCGCTCTGGATAAGAGTGTCTGCCAAATGCCATTCATGTAAAAGTTGATCTCATCTTGTGTCCTCACCAAATGACATCAAATGCAGATGGCACTCCTAAAATCAACTCTTTTGCTAGCTCTTTTATGCATGAACTAACGATGAAACTTAATCCACCTGTCTAAGAAGTATTTGTATACTTTGGGTCGTATACAATTAATATACTGAGCAAAACAATGAATAAAATAATAATTATGAACTTACTTTTGATCTTGGATGCAAAAACAGTCATAGGATGGATTGTCAACCAGTCTGGTGTGTATTTCTACCTTGTGCCCATTGCATTCTGGTGCAGGCTTTAACTCCCCTGGGATCCTGAGCAGAAATAAACAGGTTAGATAATGGACGGATGGACGGATGGATGGATGAATTAATGAATAAATGCAAATGCCACAGTAGACTCACATCAGAGCAGTAGGAGAACACATGAGAACTAATGGGAGTCATGGACAAACACTCTCAAAGAGACAGGCTCTGTCAGATAAACATTAATTTGCAGTCGTCATGAATGGAAAGTGATTTGTTTTGGGTCATCCATCTGTGCTCTTGGCTACATTGATCTTTAAGTTTAACATTTGCTGAATTATATTGACGGTGCCGTGCTGATATTGACATATAATTTGATTCTTTTTAGTTATAATGCAGTATGGCTGTATGTCCTGCAGTAGCCTTTGAAAATAGTCCTCACTGTTGAACGCTTACAGTGACTATTTTTTTTAAATTTTTGATTATGGTTTACTTACGGGCGATTATTTGGGTTTCTTGATCCTTTTGGTTTTTCTGCTGAAATCCAATTCCCCTTTTCTGTTTTCCCTGCTGTGGATGCAGGCATTGATTGTACTTCAGTCTTGGATGTGGTTGTAATATTAGAATTTACTAAAAGTATCCTTTCTGAAACCATGATGCAGTGACAGCACACTTACCTGCATCAACATTCAGGTTCACTGGAACCCAATTATCTTTGTGGGAGGAAGACTGCTTCACTCCACAATAGTACAAGCCTGTGTCATTTCCTGTGAGGTTTCTGATGGTGATCACAAACTCTGTTGGAAGGGTCATCTCTGATCTGAGTTCTGTCTTCACTTTGTCATGAGTGTTCACCTCGGGGCTTCAGACGTCCGCACCCAAGTCTTTACACCAGTATTTAACACTGTTTGTGTAATCTGCAGCATACTGACCTGTGATTGTTTTACTGTTGGATGCCATGCCAGTTACACTCACAGGCCCATGGAGATCAGGTCTGGTATCATCTAGAGGAATGTACAATTTTGAAACAATTGATTGCCACAGTCTGAATAAAATGGCTGAGTTCTTTTGAAAAGCTTTGTTTTGTTTCCCTTTTTCTCCCAATATGGAAGCCAATTGTACCCCATCTTATCCAATTAGTGTTAGCTGGGGGATACACCGCCCACACCCCGTCCCTCGGTGGCCCGAAGGGATCTGGCGATCCGCCTTCTTCAAGCCGTCTCGTCTCATGCTCGTGACCGTGATTCTGAGGCGCCCGGAGTGCTGTTATGGTAATGGGGATCCGCTAACCGGGCCAAGTCCCTCCCTCTGGAGCAGCGAGCCAATTATGCGGCTCCACGGGAGCGGCATAATTGGCTTCTGACAGGACCGGGAATCAAACCCCGGTCCTCGGCGTGAAACTGCTGACTGATTTTCCCACCTTGGTCTATTTGCGAATGATACTTTGGTTTGGATTGGTTGCCAATGTGAACTAAAGGTTTACATTCATTACACTGTTAAGAAATTAACACTGTTTTGATTGCTCCATACCTTCATTGACTTGAACATGCACCAAGGCTTGTTCATCCAAGGCAAATGATCTTTCGATTCCACAGCAGTATTGCCCCTCATCATCCTTGGTGAGGTCCGTCATAGTGATGTAAAATGCGCCCTCTGTTTTATTATCTCTGATAGTGATCCTGCTGTGAGTATCTTCACTGGTACTAACCAGTTTAGAACATGGAATCAGCTTATTGACTTTGCACCAGTATTTGACATGGTCGGTGTAAGATTTGTCATATTTACACTGGACTGTTACATTTCCTTTGGTGTGACTTATCACCTTCTCCGGTCCCCATACACTTACAGAGTAGGCTCCTAAAGAAAAAGCACAGAAGTGTTTTGTGTTAATGCTAAACTCTTAGTGTATTCTTTTTAGCACTATATAACGTTGCCAAAATGGCAAAGAAAAAATGGTTTACATTAATGCTGTACATCTGTTCAAACAACATTTATTTGTCATGAATGTGATCTCTGTGAATGATGTCCCAGTTATTACATAGAACATATTCAGCACCTTTCCACAAGCACATTACTTAATTCAACTATAACAGAACATTTACATGTTACATAAACACATTTGCAAGAGCTTACTCTTGATGTACACTTGAGGTCATTATAAGCCTTATATTAACATTTTATTTTAGTTTCCATACTTCTGCTAGACAGTAATTGTGTGGATAAAATGTGTTGTTAATACATCACAGTATTGCAGAAACTAACAGTACTTTGTCTTGTACTAAAATAATGAATTATATCAGCCTATTAAAATCAGTGTAAAATTTGAACTGAACAATGGGAAGATATTTACCTGTAAGGAAGGACAAGACAAAAGCTAACCTCATTGCTTTTGGAGCTGAAGGCTTCTGTTCTTCAGTGGAGCTTGTGTCTGAGAGAAACAGGAACTATTTCTGTATCCTTTGCGCTTCTGGCTGGGTGTATGTTGTCATGAACTGAGTTAAGGAAATGACATGCAAATATAGCAAGGGTGAGGCTGTAGGTTTCTGCCCCCATTAGGACTGCGAATCTGGTACTTTCATTGATATTGACCTGTTCATATGGACCATTTTATGATTAAGTTAATGTATTGTAATATATGATGTAATATAGTATACTGTACATCATCTATATGTATACTTCATCACTATTGCTGGATGTTTATATACTGATCCATGTACAAATGTGTGTGTGCATGTGTGTGCATGTGTGTGACTCGTGTGTGTGACTCATGTTGTAGAAGATGCTGAGTGGCTGCTTGGTAACTTCTTAGCAGTGAGCAATAGGTGGGCACCCCAGTGGAGTCATCATTGGTTCTCTGTGATTCTCCCCTATCATCTGCACTATGTCCAGTAATCTGTAGCACATTCTGTTTCAATGTCTGGTGGAGTCAATAGTAGTGAGCATTTCCTGTTTTGTAAGTGAGCCTTTATGCCTCTGCACCTCTCTGTTTCTCAGCAGGCCACAAGAAGCAGACGGTCTGTCTTCTGCTTTCTGAGGACGGGGTAACCACACATCTGGTGGAGATGGAGGCAGCATGCAATGGACTACGCTGCCTCTATCGGGCGGAGAGCTGTGTTCAGGAGGGTACTGCAGAGCTGCTTCAGGGGCTTCCTGGGCCAGGACCAGGGAAGCAGGCAGCTGTGGATGCTGACATGGGCCTGGAGGAGCTCACTGCAGCGGTTTGGCAGTTAGATTCTAGTGATGGGTTACTTCTAAATACACTGCTGGTGCCTGCTGGGGGTTGATTTTCAGGAGGGGCTGCTGGAGCATTAGTATCAGGGTTCACTGCCAGATTCCTGCAGTCAGGCAGCTCTTTTCCTTCTTCCAGAGAAGGGGGATTTGGTGCTGCTTAGGAACTGGAGTATGGTTGCATCAATGATAAAACATTCACGGGCAAACACATTTAATTGCACAACTGTATCAGTAGCCAGCCTAGTGAATAGAGCCAATTAGTAGCATAGAAATAGCATATTTTGACTTAGACATATCAGGTCCAGGGCTGGGGAACCGAACGCAATCAGGAAATACACAGAATAGCAGGTTTTATTCATTTCCAAGCAGGTTAAACAAGTCAATCGCTAGCAAACTGATATAATAAGGATAATCCAAAACAGAGTCGATATCACAGGCAAAAGTTAATTAACCAAAAAGCAGTCCGACTGTGCAACAGTACAAAGGAGAATCCAGATCAAAACGTTGGCAAGTCAGAGGTAAGCACATAACAATCTGGCAAAGGAATATGGGAAACAGAGGGGTATAAATACATAGGTGAATTAACTAAAATGACAAACAGAAACTAATGAATGAATGGGAGGACTATGGAATGAGCTGATGGACAAAAGACACAAGCACAAAACAGGTAACAGAAATGCCATGCAATCCAGAATCCATACATTTGGATTGTGTTTATTCAGGAAAAAATACTCTTTACACCAGCACTGTTCAAAACATAACAATGGGTTTTTCTTCCATTAAGGCCAAACCCACATGGTTCAATTTCAGAGAGACGACAAAGCAAGCAAAGTGTCAACATGTCAATCAGCTGTTGTTGTGATATCTTGTGCATTTTGTGTAACCAAATGGAAAAATTAGTCGTTGACAAAACTTAACGTAGGTCTTAATGGGAGACCAGGCTTGCACTTGGTAAATGGTTGGCATTTATATAACACCTTTATCCAAATTGATGCTTCTCATTCACCCATTCATACACACACTCACACATCAACGGTGATTGGCTGCCATGCAAGGCACCAACCAGCTCATCAGGAGCAATTGGGGATTAGGTGTCTTGCTCAGGGACACACCCAGGACGGGATCAAACCTGCAACTCTCTGACTGCTCTTACTGTCACAACGGCAGAGCAGAGGAACCATAGGCGGGGCATGGGAGTGAGGGCGGTCTAACTAATAAACATCAGGTGAGACACATAAAAGGGCAATAATACAATAATGAGGCATGCATGAAGACGCAGACTGGATTCACAAAGACATGAAATACAAACGGCTCCGGACTAGGGAGTGGACAATTGCACAGAGTTAAGGAACGTAGTGATAGGGGAGAGCAGGTGCGAACACTTTGCTGAAGCAAGGCAGACAATCACAGATAGAACAGGGAGGTGGAGCTACAGAGCAGTGCAGAAATAGAGAATATTAATATGTTAGTTACGTGATTAAACTATAAATCCCAAAACTAGTGAATGTTACTTTGTTAGTTAGACAAACATAGTGTGTTAATGTTGTAAGTCCGTAAATCTGGCATTATCACTCAGGGCTGGTCAGCTTGCTGGCTTCCTCTGGTATTGTGGAATATGTGGCTGTAAAGTAATTTAGGAGCATGCATCATGAACCCCCCCCTTATCTCCACACCCATACGGGCAGGAGCCTGTGGGGGAAGACTCAGGCCTCCAGCCGTAAAACTCGTTACGACGGGGCAACATCCTTTACGGCACGGGAAGGTTTCAGAGGGTACGGCCTGTTGGGCCCATTATTCCCTTCAAACCCCCCTTTATTGCTCTCTCCCTCTTTTACTCAGTCACTAAATGATGTGTACAGCATTGGATGTTTCATGACAAAGTCAGTTTAGATAATATTCATGTTTGGTATTATTCTGATTGTTTCAGTGCGACTGGTGCAATGGTTTTATTTCTGCAACAGCAAACCCTGTACATCATAACCAACCAGGAGAAGCTGTGTGGAGCTCTGCCCCAGTGAAAGCCATGTGCCTCAACCCCCCTGTGCTTCCTGGGGAGGCGTGGCTCCAAATGACAGATGGTTAACATCAAAGGCCAGATTTTGGATTTTGGAACGGCAAACGAAGCAATCTGGGAGAATGCAATCAGCCTCCCGTGCACTCCGTGCACGTAATTTCTACGTACAGGGTGTCTGTAGCCAGACTCCCGTATGTAGCTTTTATTACCAGGTATGACTTTTAAGACTCCGTAATTTGGTTTCTATTGTAATGTTTTTTATTTGGAACTAGTATGCAATTACGTGTATGTAACCTGCCTGGTAAAATAAAATTGTTAAAACTTGATCTGTTTGGTTTTCCTTACTGACACTTAATGTTACACAGGGAATGCGTGGTTTACCCCCTCGAACTGGTCTAGGGAGGATGTAAGACGTGCACATTACGCGCGATGTGACATGCGGTGGTACCAGCAGAGGATTGTTCAGCGAGTTCTTCTCAGTACAGGATTCCTATAGCGATCAAGTCAAAATTATAAATACGACATCCACTAATGTGGATAAATAATCTAAATTATTATTCTAAAATGGAGTCAGATAAACGAAGGTGAATCTGTTGGCCCTATTGTGGAGATTCTGGGTCAGCCCGGACCAGTAAAGAGCGGAAGGCAGAGTGGTACTACTGCCTTTGTATCGTGGTTTGTTTATTGGCTGATCTAGACTGTCTGTATAGGGGCCACTAATTTTTAACCCTATTAGTATTCTTTCAGCAACACCAGAAGGACGAGCACGCTGATACCTTCAGCCCTCGCTAAATTCCGTCGTTGGATTAGCGTTGGGTTTTACAATGTAATTAGGACTGTACAAATTCTGTATTAGTTGGGATTAGTATATTAGTGCTATCTATAAACATGAAATGGAGAGAAAGCAGGAAGTAAGAAAATGGAGACTGAGAAGGAATTGTGGGAAACCGGAAAATGACGAAACCACCTGAATAGTGAAGCATGCAGACAGGGAAGTGACTTGGGCTGAGAAAACATTAAGACACAGACATCACAGGGGACGACAAGTGCAAAAACTAATAAATGAAAACAAAAACACAGAATAAACTAACCAACAAAACTCAGGATCATGACACTTATCGCCTGAGCCAATGTCACACTTCCTACTGCAAATGATCCCACCTCCTCTCTTTCTTCATTCGGCACCTGATAGAACCAATCACATCTGATGCTGCCCTCAGAACACTTTCCAATAAATATAACTCCTATGTGAAAGTATTCTCAGGACCATCACAACGAACAGACAACTGTGGGAGAGGTCTGTGGAGAGCCTGAAACAATTGTTTGTTTTTCAGTGTGGCAGGTGGGAGGGTCTGCTTGGGGCAGTAAGGGGTTGGTGTACAAGGCTGGGAAATCAAGGTAGGTGTATTTCGGGGTGCCAAGGTATAGGGTGTTAGAGAAAGGGAGAAGGGGAGAGGGTGCTTGATAATGTAGAACCGGCACAGCTAGACCAATGAGGGAATAGCTGGAGGTGAAGTGACGACGTGTTCTTTCCTGGCTGTTGAATGAAAGATTTTAATTATCATCCTCCGCACACGAACAGAGCACAATTATGTTTAGGAATATACTGGGTCTGTTGCCACGGGTCGGATATGGATTGACCTGCCCCATATCCCGCTTACAACTGGCCTGAAACAGATCAGTAAAATTCCTAACATTCTCCGTTCGTAAACGGGGCCGTATTGAAAGCTTAGTGGTTACTCTCGTTCCACTCGTTTATCTGACTCCATTTAAGATATATAATTTAGAAATTTGGGTTTGAAATTTACGCGAACCTCGGGAGTGATTACACTCAACTCGTACCTGCGCCACCATTACTCAATATATGTTCTCGCGATTAACATTATTGCTGAATATCTCAGTTCGGTGTAGAACTCAGAGGCTGACTGAGGTCCAGTCAACACAATACATGCAACACAGTCATGATAGTTGCGAGCCCAGGTCGGCGTAGCATTAACTGGGCTCCTTAGAGATAATTTGACAGGAACCAGCGCCGTAACGCCCAGGGGTTCCCTTCGCGTCAAATCACAAGAGCCGTGCCTAACCGACCCTTTAAGTTGGCAGAAACTTGCTGGCCTCACAGCTTAGAACTATCACATGGGTACCAAGCTCTCAGTTCGGTGTAGAACTCAGAGGCTGAGGGTCCAGTCAACACAATACATGCAACACAGTCATGATAGTTGTGAGCCCAGGTCGGCGTAGCATTAACTGGGCTCCTTAGAGATAATTTGACAGGAACCAGCGCCGTAACGCCCAGGGGTTCCCTTCGCGTCAAACCACAAGAGCCTTGCATAGCCGACCCTTTATGTTGGCAGAAACTTGCTGGCCTCACAGCTTAGAACTATCACCTGTACCAAGGGACTGCCGATCGGTCAGTCCTTGGTCCCCATTGTCCCCCTCAATATTCAGTTGTAATTTAGGCTGAAAAGGTACAAGATGAATTAGAGTCATGGAGATCACGCAAGTTACAAACAAAATAATTTATTTCCAGACGGGTAGGCAGTTAGCGTAGAATAAAACAGTCAATTACAGTCAATAGACAAATTAAAGATAAATAGAATAGAGTGAAATCTTACCCAGCCTGCTTTTGCTACACACATATACAAAGTATGCACAGTGTGGGAAATCGAGTGCGATCTCCCTGATACTTACATACACGTACAATATGCTGTGTGGGAAGTCGAATACGATCTTCCCTGATAGGCTTGTCGCCCTGGCTTTTATGCCAAATCATGTGTTTGATCCAGGCGGCAGTGCCATAAATTAGCCTGGTGGGGTTGTCGAATCTGGAATTTAGACCCCCACCGTTGGGGGTTGTTGCGTAGGGAAAATTAGATGATTACCAAGAGAGGACGTGTAGGTTTTCCCTTGAGTTATTGAAACTATGGTTTATTAAAATCCATTTGGTATGAAATGTATCTCATCTGATTCCTTGATTTTACTGGATCACATCCATACCAAACAGATTATCCTAATGTTTGGTTATGGTGCAGTTATCATGAAACCTCCCTCCTGTGTATCCATTTTACATGTAATTCCTTACAACACTGGGCATAATGCAATACAACCAGGATCACATGGGCAATGTTTACAATATTTTACCGGGTCTATTGACCATCTCAACAACAGTTTTTTGGTTTTCCTCCAAGAGAGTAGTCCCTGGGGTAATGACAGCAGTGCCCAAAGGAGGGCACTGTGGTACTGCCCGGAGTCTTTCCCCCTGGAAGTGACCAGGTGTGGGGTCATTAGATATTAGGCACATTCTTTTCCCGGGAGTTGTAATGGCCCTCATGGCCTAATTGCCTGGGAACCGCTCATCCACCCACCATATATCTATCCTTTATCTTCTTGGCGTCACTGGTCTGGAACTCCTCAAAAGGTACTACAAACAGTATTGTCCTTTGTCCCTTTTGACACACACCAGAACCCCCACCTCACAAATGGCAGAGTCAACCCCCAGCTCACAGGCTCCTCACAGATGGCAGTCACACTTCGCCTCCCTCCTACAATAAAAAAGATTTTGGGCAGGTTGAGCTGGCTTCTTGGTTCAACATGAAGAATCGGAGGCTTGGTGCATGGTCTTTTGAAGCAGAAGCTGTACTATAATGTATCATTTTTATATCTGCGTGGAATTTATTATTGGCCAATTTCCATTCATACCCTCTCACTTGTGCATGATGTACCAACATTTGTGTTATTGTGGGGGATTGGTTAGGCCCTGTGTCATGCTGATGGGAGGCTGCATCTGGGTGTTTATACACTCACTGAGCACTTTATTGGGTAGATTTTCACTTGAATACACCTACTTATTCATGCTATTATCTAATCAGCCAATTGTGTGACAGCAGTGCAATGCATACAATCATGTAGATACAGGTGTGGAGCTTCAGGTAGTGTTCACATCAACTGTCAAAATGGGGAAAAATGTGATCGAAGTGACTTTGACTGGAATGATGGTTGGTGCCTGGGTGGTTTGAGCATCTCAGAAACTGCTGATCTCCTGCGATTTTCACGCACACTAGTCTCTAGAGTGCAAACAATGGTGCAAAAAACTAAAAAAATCCAGTGAGCAGCAGTTCTGTAGGCAGGAACGCCTTTCTAATGAGAGACGTCAGAGGAGAATGGCCTGACCGGTCAAAGCTGAATGCAAATAACCACACATTACAGCAGTGGTATGCAGAAGAGCATCTCTGAACACACAACACATTATAACTCTTTAGGTGGATAGGCTACAGCACTAGAAGTCTAAAAGATAAGTCCAGTAAATAGCTAATAACTGTGTATGTAACATTTCTGTTTGCAGATTAGTCATCAAGCTCATTCTGTAAAGACACTTCTGATATCTGAAGCTACGGATGTGGCCACAGTGGTGACCGTGGTGGGGTTGGTAGAGAGAGAGAGAGAGAGAGAGAGAGAGAGAGAGAGGGAGAGAGAGAGAGAGAGAGAGAGAGAGAGAGAGGGAGAGAGAGAGAGAGAGAGAGAGAGGGAGAGAGAGAGAGAGAGAGGGAGAGAGAGGGTGAGTGAGAAGGAGCCTCAGAGAAAGAGAAGTGAGAGAGAAAGGGAGAGAGTGAGAAGGCGCCTGAGAGAGAGAGAGCGATACAGAGACTTAAAGGTTCGCTCAGAAAACAGAAAAAGCTCACTACAATTAAGAAAGCACAGAGGTGGGCTCTGTCAAGTTTGTTCAGTCGGGAATGTTTTTAATGACTCTCTGTTCAATTTGGACTGCAGCTGTTGTTTAATCCACCTTAGTGCACTACATTAGTTAGACACTTTTTTATTTTTGAACTCACATTCTTTTTCTTTTTTTTGATAGTTCTTTATACAGAATATTTTACAGGTTTTTTTTTTCTTTTTTTTCTGGTGAAACATTCCCCCCCATAAACATTCAACATTTCCCTTCATACATTTGTATTCATTAATAGAAACCTGTGATGTCTTTGTTTTTGGACATTGAGGCAATGAGCCTATCCGTGATACCTTTAATATTCAGAAATAAAAGGTATTATTTCATTTAAAGTTTGACGCAGAGAGAGTTCTCCTCTTATAATAACCAGACAAAACGGAGTATAGCCATAAGAGAGATGGGATTTATTTCAGCAGAACGAGTCAGGCACACACAGCAAAGTGGACAACCCCAAACTGAAGAGCTGGGGCAGTCCCTACCTCTTATTATTGAATAGTACAAGCACATGATTAGGTTTATTAAGGACATGCATCAGTCTAAACTTGTGGGTTATACATAAGCTTAGTATATAGTCACAACAAAGTAACAAACAAAGTAAATGGTTTGGAGCCAGCATTTACTCTTTATCAAACATAAGTTTTGAGTCCAAGGGAACACGGCGTCAGACACGGGTCCTCCATGGTATGGCAACGGGGAGGATAAAGGAAGTTCCAAGCTCACCCACCTGGAGTCCTGGGAATGCATATGAGAGAGAGAACCACACAAACACACACACACACACACACACACACACACACACATACACGAGCACACACATGCACAGACACGCAGACACAGACACCTATACACACAGAGACACACACAGACACAGAGACACACACATGCATGCATGTACATTATATAAAAAAAAAAAATCACATTCAAATTGTTAGAAGTTCTATTGTTTGAAGAAGCTCTATACTTTAGGGATATAACCACAGATTTTATCGTCTCACCAGAAACTTGTTGAACATTAATTGCAGTGACCAAGTGGACAAATAAAATACTGTGACAATGGATGTTCATGACTGTAAAATAGCACTTGAAACTTCTGGCTCCAAACAGACTCTGCTTTGTTTAAGGAAAGTGAGTTTAGCAGGAACATATAATAACCTGGTGAGTCTATAGAATCTGTGGTGTGTCTTTCCCATTATACGGGCTGTTATTGCACTAGCTGTCAATAACAGTATTGTTAAATAGAGTACAGTCCATAAGTATATGAGGTATTTACGGAAAGTGGCCCACGTGACAGTAGTGGTGTTGCCATTTTTATTCTCAGAAAGAGAACTGGTCAAGCGATGATAAACCACTTCCTCTTTGAAGTCTTATGCTCAATGGTTCTAGGCAGTATTGTTAAAGAGTACAGTCCAAAAGTATCAGGACAGTGACACACACTCTACTCCAGCAGACAAACCGTTTTAATAAAACAATCACTATGGTTAAAATGCAGGCTTTAATTCTAGGGTTTTTACATCCATGTTGGGTAAATCGTGTTGGAATTACCGCGTAGGAATTCCTTTTTCTACATAGAATGCAGTAGCTATATTAGGTTATTTTAGGTAGGTGCATTTTATTATATGTTGAATGGAAACATCAACGTGGAAAAACCCAGAAGAACTGTTTAATTTGAATTGCTCCTGGACCACGCCATCATCTCTCACAGCATTCAATGAGCATTCAAAGTGGTTCGTATCCACCTTTCTAGTGACCACTAGAATTCACAGTACATTTTAAGGATATTTCTAGTGCCCTCAAAATGTGAGTAAAATTTGATTTTTGAATTCAGGCACTAGAACATGATGGCTGATAGGCAATGTAGTTTACTAGTTGGTGAATAGTGAGCCATTTTGGACACAAGAACAAGATGTTTCTGTATACTTCAATATTCACCTGCTGCTGCCATCAGCAGTGACATCATCAATGAACACAAGTGAGCCAGCACCTGTGGCAGCCGTACACGCCCAAACTGTAACACCCCAACCACCATGGTCCTGTGGTTCTTTTGCAGTTCATTTCAGCCTCCACACTTAGCTCTTTCCATCACTCTGGTACAGGTTAATCTTTGTCTCATCTGTCCATGACACTTTGTTCCAGAACTAAACCAGGTACTTTACCATTGCTGAGCTCACCGCCATTGCTTCTTAACAATGTAACAAACAGTTGATTTTGACAGCCTAATGATGGCCTGTTTACTGGTGTAGGGCCCCTGGTATATGTATGGTGGTATTTTATTTTGGTGATGAGAGGTTCGGTTACAATGAGTATTCAAACCTCCCGTCACCCTAGCGAGTTAAAGGAACAATAACTGAGTGGGGTTTGTCGAGGACCCGGCCCTAGGCCCCCCTGATGAGAGATTGACGGGGGATGGGTTAGGAAGGAATGCATTGTTAACCCCTCGCACACGCCATCGAGGTGGTAGCAAGTACGCCCGTAAGAGGAAAAATATGTGGTTCAGAGATAATGAGCAGCCATACTTGTCAGCGGAGGAGTCTGAAGTCGGGGGACTTAGATTTAGGGTTTTAAGGAGCAAGGTTAAAGTTCTGACTGAGGCCATGCATAGAATGAGTTCCAGCATAACCTTGGAGGAGATTCAACATGCTGATCGAGCAGTCAGGGAATACCCCAACCCTCCAGGGGAGGAGCACAATGCCTGGCTAAAGCAAAAAGATAAGGAAAACGGAAGGGATGTCAATACCGAAAGAATATTAAGAGGCTTTAAGGGCCTTCCTGATTATAATCTGATAATGTATTGGATAGATTCAAAGGACTAACAGTGGAGGAGTTAAAGGATGATTTACACTCAGCTATTGGCTGGATGTCCTTTGTAGATCCCTTAAGGCGCCGCGGAGAGGGGCACCTGAAGAGTGTGTTGAGATGGTGGAGGGCACTAACTTCTGGCTTGTATGAAGTCAAAGTTTGGAGAGAGTCCAAGGAGAGATTATGACAGGGAGACAAATACCAGTGATGAATAGGTTCATTAAAAAATTACATAAGAGCTAGTGTTTTTCCACTCGTATATTGCGATGGTGGAAATTCCCAACCGGAGGGGCACATAAGATAAAGTATTGGGGAAATTTCTTTTGAGGTATGAGAAAATGACAGTAGGACAAACAGAAGTAATGAATATGGTCATTAAAAAGTTGCATAAGAGATAAATGTCTTCCCACTCGATATATTGGGGACATTTCTTATCAAAAAAAGGTACACTCTTATACGGAAAAAGGATATTTAAGGAATAAGCTTTTAGACCTTAGGATAGCATCTTAGAATTTTGCTTCAGATATGGGCTGTTGAAGAGAGAGCAACGCAGGACAGCTGTAGTCAAGCTGGAGTGGCGCGCTCCCTCTGTGCGCCACTCCAGGATATGGATATGGAGAGAGGAGTGACGTACGCGGTGCGGACTGAGCCCAAGAGTTGTGGCAGCGGGACTGATGTCGAAGAGGTGTTCATGCGCATCCCTCATCATACAGAAAAGCTGGTGAAAGAGTTAAAGGGCTTTTACGACATGCTTGGAGCCGTGAACTGCACCTGGAGGCCAACAGACGGGATGCGGGGTTCCTCCACGCTACAGAACACCTTCCTGCTGGACCCACGCAAGAACCTGAAGCCTGCCCCCCTAACCTCAGTGTCAGTGAGGAGAGGCATATTCTGCGGCTGCACTGCAAAACCCCCGACGTGTTCGAAGACATACCAGTGCACATCCCATACAACAGGCAGGAGAAGTACGAAGTGCAAAGTCACGTCTTTCGAAAGTCTGGGTCCTGATCCTGCCCCAGATTCCCAAACCAATGCAGCTGTTCAAAGAGCTCATCAACAGCAAGGCGGAGGGATCAAATCCCGCAGAAAACGATATGGCTATATTTAGGGCATGGGTGGTAATTATAATATTCTATCTAATATTCTATCTAATATATATCTATATTACTTGTAAAAGTAGGAAAGGTAGTATATAGAAGCTCAACGTTATAAGTTTCCTTTCATTTTTATGTCTTTTATTTTTTAGTAAGATACTATATATGATATAAATAAGTAGTAGACTTTAGGGGTGTTCGTACCCATTGTATTAATGGAAGTTCAGTAGCTTTTATCTCCATGAAGGGGGAGCCATAAGATAAGGTAAAGGCCAAAGAGGATGATGGGTATTTGAGGGGTGTACCTTGACTTTTAAACATCATGGTGGAAAGGTAAATTAGAAAGCGCTAAAGGGGTATATGTAACTTGCATGTGATCAGCAAACTGAAAGATGATATATACACTGTAATCTGTTCTTTTGATTGATTATAATAAAGTATATCTTACTATAATCATATGTGATAAAGATTCTTTTAGAGGAATACATTGAATACAGGACATTGTATACCAGATTTGCATCACACCCTTCACTTCGAGACTGGGCTGGAAGTTCAGTAGAACTTACCAGGGCTCCAGAACGTTCGGAGTACTTGAGTTCGTACCCGAGACACCTCATGTGTGAGGTACTGCTCGTGGGAACGTGAGGTCTGAGCTCGGCAAGGGGTCCGTGGCTCACGACAGGTTACCCTGGCATTAACTCACTGGGGACTGGGGACAAAATGAGGAATACTGTGCCACGCTCTGACATTTGTGTCATTTTATCAAACTTTCTACACAGTGATTCCAAAGTGTTTCATATCTTTGTTTTCAGCACAAAATCAGCCACTATATTATGGCAACAGTAATTAGGTCAGAATCATATGTTGGTCGTAAATTGATCAAGAACCACACAAATTGTAAATAGTAGTTTTTATAAGGGTGGGGGTAGTGGGGAGAGCCAGTCGCGACTGAGACTAGTCCTGAGAGGGCGAACCCACAACGCGTATCGCCCCTCAACTCCAAGACCAAAACAGAACAGAAAATAATCCCTACTCCCAAACAACGGGAGGAACAAAAACTAACCCGTTGGCGATTCTTAGTAAGGAAACAGAAATAAAGCCAACAAAAACGGCTGAAGAAAATAAAGCGACCCTTAAAACACAGGACGAGAATACCAACTGATAACTGTGCTTAAAGGCGAGCACAGAGTAAACCAAGAGTATTGAAAAGAAAGTACAATCTAGCACAAAACCGCTAGACAAGAAAATAAAACCACGAGACGCGGCTCGGGACAAAAAGGCAAACCAAAATACAAATACCAGGGACAACGTCCCTCTACCCCGGCTCACATGAGCCCAAACAAAAGAAAACCCTTTTAGGAAGGCGCTGGTAACAAAATACCTTAACCACATGCCTTCCTTACCTTAAATTGTTGTTTGTGTAAATTGGGTATAACACACACCAGCACAGTACCTGACTCTGAACGACAAGAGTCTACCTTGTGCTTTTACCGGCTGAATGTCAGAGCGAACAGATAATACTCAAGCACTGAAGCCTAGTCAGGACTGGCTTTAAATGCTCTCATGGGAGGTAATTCCCCTGGCACAAATGAGGAACAGGTGTTCCTCGGTCCTCTGATGGTCACAATAGGAATTACCTCCCCCATGCAGGACCCCCCTACTAAGGAGTGGCCCCAGACACTCCTTCAGCCCTCCGCCTATGGAACTCCCGGTCAGTCCCTTGAGGGGACACCGGAGAGTGTTCTCCAAGGTCTGGTTCGTACGTTCTGACTGCCCATTGGTCTCCGGGTGAAAACCCGATGAAAGACTTACTGAGGCGCCTACCAGGGAGCAGAACGTACGCCAGAACCGCGAAGGAAACTGCGATCCGCGGTCAGACACCACGTCCTGGGGGAGACCGTGTATTCTAAACACGTGGTCGACAACTAACCGCGCAGTCTCCGCTGCTGATGGTAGTTTGGGCAGCGCCACAAAGTGCGCCGCCTTAGAGAAGCGATCCACCACCACCAGAATGACCGTCTTGCCATCAGAGGGTGGCAACCCCGTGATGAAATCTAATGCGATACGGCTCCACGGTCTTCCTGGGGTGGGTAGCGGACGCAATAGCCCTGAGGGAGCCTGGTGGGAGTTCTTGCTCTGAGCGCAGACCGGACAGGCGGACACAAACTCCCGGACGTCCCTCTCCATACCGGGCCACCAGAACCGCTGGGACAAAAAGTCTTTGGTGCGGTGCGCCCCTGGATGCCCCGCCAGCCGTGAGGCATGTCCCCACTGTAGCACCTGCGACCGGACCCCAGTCGGTACAAAGAGGCAGTGAGATGGCCCCCCCCCCGGGTCTGGCTCATGGCGTAGCGCCCTCTGCACCACTGACTCAATCTCCCAGCTAACAGGCGCCACGATCTGCGCCCTAGCAAGAATGGGTGTGCTCCCTGTCTGTCTTCTCAAAGACTCGGGACAGAGCGTCAGATTTAACATTTTTAGACCCTGGCCGGTACGTCATGGTGAACGAAAAACGCGCAAAGAACAACGCCCAGCGCGCCTGGCGCGAATTGCGTGTCTTTACGGTTTGGATGTACTCCAAATTTTTATGGTCCGTCCACACCGTGAAAGGGTGTTCCGCCCCTTCCAACCAGTGACGCCACTCCTCCAGGGCTAATTTGACCGCTAATAATTCCTTGTCCCCTACGTCATAATTCCTGTCAGCCTGGGACAGAAATACTCGCAGGGATGGACTTTTTGATCTTTCGGAGACCGCTGTGAGAGAACAGCCCCCACCCCCAGTTCTGAGGCGTCTACCTTCACGATAAACGGCAGCGACGGGTTTGGAGTTATAAGAATAGGCTCTGAACAGAACCTCCTCCACGAATGCTGCTTCCGCCCGAGGTGTCCACACAAATTGTGCCGGCGCATTTTTCTTAGTGAGCGCGGTAATGGTAATGACCACAGAACTAAAATTCCGGATGAAACGCCGATAAAAATTGGTGAACCCCAGGAATCTCTGCACTTGCTTAACAGACTCCGGGGAGGGCCAATTTTTAACGGCGTTAATTTTCTTCGGATCCATTTCTATTTTGCCCGCAGACACAATAAAACCCAGAAAGGAAACCGAATCCGAGTGGAACACGCACTTCTCTGCCTTTATGAACAGGCGAGCCTCCAATAGGCGTGTCAAAACCTGCTTTACATGAAGAATGTGCTCAGAGAGAGTGGCAGAGAAGATCAGAATATCATCTAGATAGACGAACACGAACTTCTCTAGCATCTCCCTGAGCACATGGTTTACCAGCGCCTGGAATACAGCGGGGGCGTTGGTGAGGCCAAATGGCATTACTAAGTATTCATAATGACCGGAGTGAGTGTTAAAGGCGGTCTTCCACTCATCGCCCTCCCTTATGCGCACCAAACTGTACGCATTCCGGAGGTCCAGTTTAGTGAATACAGCCGCCATTTTATAATAATCATTCGGCAGATGCTCTTATCCAGAGCGACATACAGTTTATTAGGCTAAGCGGGAGACAATCTTCCCCTAGAGCAATGCAGGGTTAAGGGCCTTGCTCAAGGGCCCAACGGCTGTGGCTACACCGGGATTAGAACCACTGACCTTGCATGTCCCAGTCATTTACCACTACGCTACAGGCCTCCCCAACTAAAGATGCCAAAACAAAGGTGCCATTTTTCAAAACATTTTTAGTTACCCGCACAAGGGGGCATCACATTCTTTGGTAACTTACAAACGCGCATTACTGGATATTCACACGAACACAAAGAGAAGTTGCAATACAGCACACATATCGTAAGAAATACACTTGCTCTTGGAGTTGGTATGTTTAGCTCAGTTATTTCTGCTTTTTCCTCAAACATAGAAAAAGTATGCAAATATCGATTGTGCGAGGACACCCAGTTTTAGAATCCTGGCTACACCACTGCACATCACGTAAGTATTAATTTGAGATGCAACGGTTCGAGTGTGGGGATTAAAAACACGCATATTGCTGAATACTGAAAGAAAGCTGGAGAAGTTGCAGTAGACACGGACAAAATGCACTTACTCATGACATCCGTGCCATTTTCCGTAATGAAACATGTTCCCTGATGAAAAATGTTTACCTCAAAAGAAGTAAATATCCTATGTTTCTGTATGTCATTGTATCGTGCTTTACTGTTGCTGTTCTCGCCCCTCCCCTGCCAGATAATAATTATCAACTTTCACATTCACATTTTAATGAGTAAAGATTAAGAAATTGGAGTGGTCTTACTCATCATGCATGGCAAAGTTTTCTGGCAAAATCTCACAAAGTGAACCATCCAAATAGAAAGGAAAGTGACAGGGTGGCCTGTAGTGTAATGGTTAAGGTAAATGACTGGGACAGGCAAGGTTTGGGGTTCGAATCCCAGTGTAGCCACAATAAGATCCGCACAGCCATTGGGCCCTTGACCAAGGCCCTTAACCCTGCATTGCTCCAGGGGAGGACTGTCTCCTGCTTAGTCTAAATCAACTGTACGTCGCTCTGGATAAGAGCGTCTGCCAAAGGGCATTAATGTAATTAATGTAAAAGTTGATCTCATCTTGTGGGTGCCAAACTAGTTTGGTCCTCACCAATTGACATCAAATGCAGATGGCTCTCCTAAAATCAACTCTTTTGCTTGCTCTTTTATGCATGAACTAAAGATGAAACTTAATACACTTGTCGAAGAAATATTTTTAGCAGCCAATTGTCCAATTACTTTGGGTCGTATACAATTAATATACTGAGCAAATAATTAGAAAATGAATAAAATAATACTTATGAACTTACTTTTGATCTTGAATGCAAAAACATTCATAGGATGGATTGTCAACCAGTCTGGTGTGTATTTCTACCTTGTGCCCATTGCATTCTGGTGCAGGCTTTAACTCCCCTGGGATCCTGAGCAGAAATAAGCAGGTTAGATAATGGACGGATGGACGGATGGATGGATGGATGGACAAACACTCTCAAAGAGACAGGCTCTGTCAGATAAACATTCATTTGCAGTCCTCATAAATGGAAAGTGATTTATTTTGGGTCATCCATCTGTGCTCTTGGCTACATTGATCTTTAAGTTAATCACAGATTTGAAGAAAACATTTGCTGAATTATATTGACATATAATTTGATAATTTTTTGTTATAATGCAGTATGGCTGTATGTCCTGCAGTAGCCTTTGAAAATAGTTGTCACTGTTGAACGCTTACAGTGACTTATTATATTTGTTATTTATTTTTGATTATGGTTTACTTACGGGCGATTACTTGGGTTTCTTGATCCTTCTGGTTTTTCTGCTGAAATCCAATTCCCCTTTTCTGTTTTCCCTGCTGTGGATGCAGGCATTGATTGTACTTCAGTCTTGGATGTGGTTGTAATATTAGAATTTACTTAAAGTATCCTTTCTGAAACCATGATGCAGTGACAGCACACTTACATGCATCAACATTCAGGTTCACTGGAACCCAATTATCTTTGTGGGAGGAAGACTGCTTCACTCCACAATAGTACAAGCCTGTGTCGTTTCCTGTGAGGTTTCTGATGGTGATCACAAACTCTCTGTTGGAATTGTCATCTCTGATCTGAGTTCTGTCTTCTCTTTCTTTGTCATGAGTGTTCACCTCGGGGCTGCAGCCGTCCGCACCCGAGTCTTTACACCAGTATTTAACACTCTTTGTGTAATCTGCAGCATACTGACATGTGATGGTTTGACTGCTGGATGCCATGCCAGATACATTCCTAGGCCCCCAGAGATCAGGCATGGTATCATCTAGAGGAATGTACAATTTTGAAACAATTGATTGCCACAGTCTGAATAAAATGGCAAAGTTCCTTTGAAAAGCTTTGTTTTGTTTCCCTTTTTCTCCCAATTTGGTAGCCAATTAAACCCTATCTAATCCAATTAGTGTTTGCTGGTGGATACACCGCCCACACCCCATCCCTCGGCACGCCTTCTTCAAGCTGTCTCGTCTCAGGCTCGTGACCGTGATTCCGAGGCGCCCGGGGTGCTGTTATGGTAATGGCGATCCGCTAACCCTGCCAAGTCCCTCCCTCTGGAGCAGCGAGCCAATTATACCGCTCCACAAGAGCCACATAATTGGCTTTTGGCAGTTCCTCGGTGTGAAACTGCTCACTGATTTTCCCACCTTGGTCTATTTGCGAATGATACTTTGGTTTGGATTGGTTGCCAATGTGAACTAAAGGTTTACATTCATTACACTGTTAAGAAATTAACACTGTTTTGATTGCTCCATACCTTCATTGACTTCAACATGCACCAAGGCCTGTTCATCCAAGGCAAGTGCTATTTCTATTCCACACTTGTATTGCCCCTCATCATCCTTGGTGAGGTCCGTCATAGTGATGTAAAATGCGCCCTCTGTTTTATTATCTCTGATGGTGATCCTGCTGTGAGTATCTTCACTGGTACTGACCAGTTTAGAACATGGAAGCAGCATATTGACTTTGCACCAGTATTTGACATGGTCGGTGTAAGATTTGTCATATTTACACTGGACTGTTATATTTCCTTTGGTGTGACTTATCACCTTTTCCAGTCCCAATACACTTACAGAGTAGGCTCCTAAAGAAAAAGCACAGAAGTGTTTTGTGTTAATGCTAAACTCTTAGTGTATTCTTTTCAGCACGATATAATGATGCCAAAATGGCAAAGGAAAAATGGTTTACATTAATGCTGTACATGTGTTCAAACAACATTTATTTGTCATGAATGTGATCTCTGTGAATGATGTCCCAGTTATTACATAGAACATATTCAGCACCTTACCACACGCACATTACTTCATTCAACTATAACAGAACATTTACATGTTACATAAACACATTTGCAAGAGCTTACTCTTGATGTACACTTGAGGTCATTATAAGCCTTATATTAACATTTTATTTTAGTTTCCATACTTCTGCTAGACAGTAATTGTGTGGATAAAATGTGTTGTTCATTAAAACTCTGGCATTGCAGAAACTAACAGTACTTCGTCTTGTACTAAAATAATGAATTATATCAGCTTATTAAAATCAGTGTAAAATTTGAACAGAACAATGGGAAGATGTTTACCTGTGAGGAAGGATAAGACAAAAGCTAGCCTCATTGCTTTTGGAGTTGAAGGCTTCCATTCTTCAGTGGAGCTTGTGTTTGAGAGAAACAGAAACTATTTCTGTATCCTTTGCGCTTCTGGCTGGGTGTATGTTGTCATGAACATAGCTTTGATTTGGTATTGCTTGCGAGCAATTGTAGGCCATTTAAATAGGCGTGTCAGAGCGACGCTAGCGTATATTAGACTGGCGAAAGTTGTCCTTAGTCAGTAAGTGCATCATTCTGACCAGGTGTTTAGTATCGCTGCGGGTTTTCCTCTTGACACGGTAACGTAGATTTTTTTAAATTGCTCATTTGAACAGCAAGGGTTAGGGCTTGAGCCAGGTTGTTTGTCTATTACCTGTTAATCACTTCTACTGGTTGCATACCTGTAGAGTGATTGAACATTTGTCTTAAGTAACTGAAATAGCTGTGGAATTTATCAGTAGATTAGCTTTGATTTGGTATTGCTTGCGAGCAATTGTAGGCCATTTAAATAGGCGTGTCAGAGCGACGCTAGCGTATATTAGACTGGCGAAAGTTGTCCTTAGTCAGTAAGTGCATCATTCTGACCAGGTGTTTAGTATCGCTGCGGGTTTTCCTCTTGACACGGTAACGTAGATTTTTTTAAATTGCTCATTTGAACAGCAAGGGTTAGGGCTTGAGCCAGGTTGTTTGTCTATTACCTGTTAATCACTTCTACTGGTTGCATACCTGTAGAGTGATTGAACATTTGTCTTAAGTAACTGAAATAGCTGTGGAATTTATCAGTAGATTAGCTTTGATTTGGTATTGCTTGCGAGCAATTGTAGGCCATTTAAATAGGCGTGTCAGAGCGACGCTAGCGTATATTAGACTGGCGAAAGTTGTCCTTAGTCAGTAAGTGCATCATTCTGACCAGGTGTTTAGTATCGCTGCGGGTTTTCCTCTTGACACGGTAACGTAGATTTTTTTAAATTGCTCATTTGAACAGCAAGGGTTAGGGCTTGAGCCAGGTTGTTTGTCTATTACCTGTTAATCACTTCTACTGGTTGCATACCTGTAGAGTGATTGAACATTTGTCTTAAGTAACTGAAATAGCTGTGGAATTTATCAGTAGATTAGCTTTGATTTGGTATTGCTTGCGAGCAATTGTAGGCCATTTAAATAGGCGTGTCAGAGCGACGCTAGCGTATATTAGACTGGCGAAAGTTGTCCTTAGTCAGTAAGTGCATCATTCTGACCAGGTGTTTAGTATCGCTGCGGGTTTTCCTCTTGACACGGTAACGTAGATTTTTTTAAATTGCTCATTTGAACAGCAAGGGTTAGGGCTTGAGCCAGGTTGTTTGTCTATTACCTGTTAATCACTTCTACTGGTTGCATACCTGTAGAGTGATTGAACATTTGTCTTAAGTAACTGAAATAGCTGTGGAATTTATCAGTAGATTAGCTTTGATTTGGTATTGCTTGCGAGCAATTGTAGGCCATTTAAATAGGCGTGTCAGAGCGACGCTAGCGTATATTAGACTGGCGAAAGTTGTCCTTAGTCAGTAAGTGCATCATTCTGACCAGGTGTTTAGTATCGCTGCGGGTTTTCCTCTTGACACGGTAACGTAGATTTTTTTAAATTGCTCATTTGAACAGCAAGGGTTAGGGCTTGAGCCAGGTTGTTTGTCTATTACCTGTTAATCACTTCTACTGGTTGCATACCTGTAGAGTGATTGAACATTTGTCTTAAGTAACTGAAATAGCTGTGGAATTTATCAGTAGATTAGCTTTGATTTGGTATTGCTTGCGAGCAATTGTAGGCCATTTAAATAGGCGTGTCAGAGCGACGCTAGCGTATATTAGACTGGCGAAAGTTGTCCTTAGTCAGTAAGTGCATCATTCTGACCAGGTGTTTAGTATCGCTGCGGGTTTTCCTCTTGACACGGTAACGTAGATTTTTTTAAATTGCTCATTTGAACAGCAAGGGTTAGGGCTTGAGCCAGGTTGTTTGTCTATTACCTGTTAATCACTTCTACTGGTTGCATACCTGTAGAGTGATTGAACATTTGTCTTAAGTAACTGAAATAGCTGTGGAATTTATCAGTAGATTAGCTTTGATTTGGTATTGCTTGCGAGCAATTGTAGGCCATTTAAATAGGCGTGTCAGAGCGACGCTAGCGTATATTAGACTGGCGAAAGTTGTCCTTAGTCAGTAAGTGCATCATTCTGACCAGGTGTTTAGTATCGCTGCGGGTTTTCCTCTTGACACGGTAACGTAGATTTTTTTAAATTGCTCATTTGAACAGCAAGGGTTAGGGCTTGAGCCAGGTTGTTTGTCTATTACCTGTTAATCACTTCTACTGGTTGCATACCTGTAGAGTGATTGAACATTTGTCTTAAGTAACTGAAATAGCTGTGGAATTTATCAGTAGATTAGCTTTGATTTGGTATTGCTTGCGAGCAATTGTAGGCCATTTAAATAGGCGTGTCAGAGCGACGCTAGCGTATATTAGACTGGCGAAAGTTGTCCTTAGTCAGTAAGTGCATCATTCTGACCAGGTGTTTAGTATCGCTGCGGGTTTTCCTCTTGACACGGTAACGTAGATTTTTTTAAATTGCTCATTTGAACAGCAAGGGTTAGGGCTTGAGCCAGGTTGTTTGTCTATTACCTGTTAATCACTTCTACTGGTTGCATACCTGTAGAGTGATTGAACATTTGTCTTAAGTAACTGAAATAGCTGTGGAATTTATCAGTAGATTAGCTTTGATTTGGTATTGCTTGCGAGCAATTGTAGGCCATTTAAATAGGCGTGTCAGAGCGACGCTAGCGTATATTAGACTGGCGAAAGTTGTCCTTAGTCAGTAAGTGCATCATTCTGACCAGGTGTTTAGTATCGCTGCGGGTTTTCCTCTTGACACGGTAACGTAGATTTTTTTAAATTGCTCATTTGAACAGCAAGGGTTAGGGCTTGAGCCAGGTTGTTTGTCTATTACCTGTTAATCACTTCTACTGGTTGCATACCTGTAGAGTGATTGAACATTTGTCTTAAGTAACTGAAATAGCTGTGGAATTTATCAGTAGATTAGCTTTGATTTGGTATTGCTTGCGAGCAATTGTAGGCCATTTAAATAGGCGTGTCAGAGCGACGCTAGCGTATATTAGACTGGCGAAAGTTGTCCTTAGTCAGTAAGTGCATCATTCTGACCAGGTGTTTAGTATCGCTGCGGGTTTTCCTCTTGACACGGTAACGTAGATTTTTTTAAATTGCTCATTTGAACAGCAAGGGTTAGGGCTTGAGCCAGGTTGTTTGTCTATTACCTGTTAATCACTTCTACTGGTTGCATACCTGTAGAGTGATTGAACATTTGTCTTAAGTAACTGAAATAGCTGTGGAATTTATCAGTAGATTAGCTTTGATTTGGTATTGCTTGCGAGCAATTGTAGGCCATTTAAATAGGCGTGTCAGAGCGACGCTAGCGTATATTAGACTGGCGAAAGTTGTCCTTAGTCAGTAAGTGCATCATTCTGACCAGGTGTTTAGTATCGCTGCGGGTTTTCCTCTTGACACGGTAACGTAGATTTTTTTAAATTGCTCATTTGAACAGCAAGGGTTAGGGCTTGAGCCAGGTTGTTTGTCTATTACCTGTTAATCACTTCTACTGGTTGCATACCTGTAGAGTGATTGAACATTTGTCTTAAGTAACTGAAATAGCTGTGGAATTTATCAGTAGATTAGCTTTGATTTGGTATTGCTTGCGAGCAATTGTAGGCCATTTAAATAGGCGTGTCAGAGCGACGCTAGCGTATATTAGACTGGCGAAAGTTGTCCTTAGTCAGTAAGTGCATCATTCTGACCAGGTGTTTAGTATCGCTGCGGGTTTTCCTCTTGACACGGTAACGTAGATTTTTTTAAATTGCTCATTTGAACAGCAAGGGTTAGGGCTTGAGCCAGGTTGTTTGTCTATTACCTGTTAATCACTTCTACTGGTTGCATACCTGTAGAGTGATTGAACATTTGTCTTAAGTAACTGAAATAGCTGTGGAATTTATCAGTAGATTAGCTTTGATTTGGTATTGCTTGCGAGCAATTGTAGGCCATTTAAATAGGCGTGTCAGAGCGACGCTAGCGTATATTAGACTGGCGAAAGTTGTCCTTAGTCAGTAAGTGCATCATTCTGACCAGGTGTTTAGTATCGCTGCGGGTTTTCCTCTTGACACGGTAACGTAGATTTTTTTAAATTGCTCATTTGAACAGCAAGGGTTAGGGCTTGAGCCAGGTTGTTTGTCTATTACCTGTTAATCACTTCTACTGGTTGCATACCTGTAGAGTGATTGAACATTTGTCTTAAGTAACTGAAATAGCTGTGGAATTTATCAGTAGATTAGCTTTGATTTGGTATTGCTTGCGAGCAATTGTAGGCCATTTAAATAGGCGTGTCAGAGCGACGCTAGCGTATATTAGACTGGCGAAAGTTGTCCTTAGTCAGTAAGTGCATCATTCTGACCAGGTGTTTAGTATCGCTGCGGGTTTTCCTCTTGACACGGTAACGTAGATTTTTTTAAATTGCTCATTTGAACAGCAAGGGTTAGGGCTTGAGCCAGGTTGTTTGTCTATTACCTGTTAATCACTTCTACTGGTTGCATACCTGTAGAGTGATTGAACATTTGTCTTAAGTAACTGAAATAGCTGTGGAATTTATCAGTAGATTAGCTTTGATTTGGTATTGCTTGCGAGCAATTGTAGGCCATTTAAATAGGCGTGTCAGAGCGACGCTAGCGTATATTAGACTGGCGAAAGTTGTCCTTAGTCAGTAAGTGCATCATTCTGACCAGGTGTTTAGTATCGCTGCGGGTTTTCCTCTTGACACGGTAACGTAGATTTTTTTAAATTGCTCATTTGAACAGCAAGGGTTAGGGCTTGAGCCAGGTTGTTTGTCTATTACCTGTTAATCACTTCTACTGGTTGCATACCTGTAGAGTGATTGAACATTTGTCTTAAGTAACTGAAATAGCTGTGGAATTTATCAGTAGATTAGCTTTGATTTGGTATTGCTTGCGAGCAATTGTAGGCCATTTAAATAGGCGTGTCAGAGCGACGCTAGCGTATATTAGACTGGCGAAAGTTGTCCTTAGTCAGTAAGTGCATCATTCTGACCAGGTGTTTAGTATCGCTGCGGGTTTTCCTCTTGACACGGTAACGTAGATTTTTTTAAATTGCTCATTTGAACAGCAAGGGTTAGGGCTTGAGCCAGGTTGTTTGTCTATTACCTGTTAATCACTTCTACTGGTTGCATACCTGTAGAGTGATTGAACATTTGTCTTAAGTAACTGAAATAGCTGTGGAATTTATCAGTAGATTAGCTTTGATTTGGTATTGCTTGCGAGCAATTGTAGGCCATTTAAATAGGCGTGTCAGAGCGACGCTAGCGTATATTAGACTGGCGAAAGTTGTCCTTAGTCAGTAAGTGCATCATTCTGACCAGGTGTTTAGTATCGCTGCGGGTTTTCCTCTTGACACGGTAACGTAGATTTTTTTAAATTGCTCATTTGAACAGCAAGGGTTAGGGCTTGAGCCAGGTTGTTTGTCTATTACCTGTTAATCACTTCTACTGGTTGCATACCTGTAGAGTGATTGAACATTTGTCTTAAGTAACTGAAATAGCTGTGGAATTTATCAGTAGATTAGCTTTGATTTGGTATTGCTTGCGAGCAATTGTAGGCCATTTAAATAGGCGTGTCAGAGCGACGCTAGCGTATATTAGACTGGCGAAAGTTGTCCTTAGTCAGTAAGTGCATCATTCTGACCAGGTGTTTAGTATCGCTGCGGGTTTTCCTCTTGACACGGTAACGTAGATTTTTTTAAATTGCTCATTTGAACAGCAAGGGTTAGGGCTTGAGCCAGGTTGTTTGTCTATTACCTGTTAATCACTTCTACTGGTTGCATACCTGTAGAGTGATTGAACATTTGTCTTAAGTAACTGAAATAGCTGTGGAATTTATCAGTAGATTAGCTTTGATTTGGTATTGCTTGCGAGCAATTGTAGGCCATTTAAATAGGCGTGTCAGAGCGACGCTAGCGTATATTAGACTGGCGAAAGTTGTCCTTAGTCAGTAAGTGCATCATTCTGACCAGGTGTTTAGTATCGCTGCGGGTTTTCCTCTTGACACGGTAACGTAGATTTTTTTAAATTGCTCATTTGAACAGCAAGGGTTAGGGCTTGAGCCAGGTTGTTTGTCTATTACCTGTTAATCACTTCTACTGGTTGCATACCTGTAGAGTGATTGAACATTTGTCTTAAGTAACTGAAATAGCTGTGGAATTTATCAGTAGATTAGCTTTGATTTGGTATTGCTTGCGAGCAATTGTAGGCCATTTAAATAGGCGTGTCAGAGCGACGCTAGCGTATATTAGACTGGCGAAAGTTGTCCTTAGTCAGTAAGTGCATCATTCTGACCAGGTGTTTAGTATCGCTGCGGGTTTTCCTCTTGACACGGTAACGTAGATTTTTTTAAATTGCTCATTTGAACAGCAAGGGTTAGGGCTTGAGCCAGGTTGTTTGTCTATTACCTGTTAATCACTTCTACTGGTTGCATACCTGTAGAGTGATTGAACATTTGTCTTAAGTAACTGAAATAGCTGTGGAATTTATCAGTAGATTAGCTTTGATTTGGTATTGCTTGCGAGCAATTGTAGGCCATTTAAATAGGCGTGTCAGAGCGACGCTAGCGTATATTAGACTGGCGAAAGTTGTCCTTAGTCAGTAAGTGCATCATTCTGACCAGGTGTTTAGTATCGCTGCGGGTTTTCCTCTTGACACGGTAACGTAGATTTTTTTAAATTGCTCATTTGAACAGCAAGGGTTAGGGCTTGAGCCAGGTTGTTTGTCTATTACCTGTTAATCACTTCTACTGGTTGCATACCTGTAGAGTGATTGAACATTTGTCTTAAGTAACTGAAATAGCTGTGGAATTTATCAGTAGATTAGCTTTGATTTGGTATTGCTTGCGAGCAATTGTAGGCCATTTAAATAGGCGTGTCAGAGCGACGCTAGCGTATATTAGACTGGCGAAAGTTGTCCTTAGTCAGTAAGTGCATCATTCTGACCAGGTGTTTAGTATCGCTGCGGGTTTTCCTCTTGACACGGTAACGTAGATTTTTTTAAATTGCTCATTTGAACAGCAAGGGTTAGGGCTTGAGCCAGGTTGTTTGTCTATTACCTGTTAATCACTTCTACTGGTTGCATACCTGTAGAGTGATTGAACATTTGTCTTAAGTAACTGAAATAGCTGTGGAATTTATCAGTAGATTAGCTTTGATTTGGTATTGCTTGCGAGCAATTGTAGGCCATTTAAATAGGCGTGTCAGAGCGACGCTAGCGTATATTAGACTGGCGAAAGTTGTCCTTAGTCAGTAAGTGCATCATTCTGACCAGGTGTTTAGTATCGCTGCGGGTTTTCCTCTTGACACGGTAACGTAGATTTTTTTAAATTGCTCATTTGAACAGCAAGGGTTAGGGCTTGAGCCAGGTTGTTTGTCTATTACCTGTTAATCACTTCTACTGGTTGCATACCTGTAGAGTGATTGAACATTTGTCTTAAGTAACTGAAATAGCTGTGGAATTTATCAGTAGATTAGCTTTGATTTGGTATTGCTTGCGAGCAATTGTAGGCCATTTAAATAGGCGTGTCAGAGCGACGCTAGCGTATATTAGACTGGCGAAAGTTGTCCTTAGTCAGTAAGTGCATCATTCTGACCAGGTGTTTAGTATCGCTGCGGGTTTTCCTCTTGACACGGTAACGTAGATTTTTTTAAATTGCTCATTTGAACAGCAAGGGTTAGGGCTTGAGCCAGGTTGTTTGTCTATTACCTGTTAATCACTTCTACTGGTTGCATACCTGTAGAGTGATTGAACATTTGTCTTAAGTAACTGAAATAGCTGTGGAATTTATCAGTAGATTAGCTTTGATTTGGTATTGCTTGCGAGCAATTGTAGGCCATTTAAATAGGCGTGTCAGAGCGACGCTAGCGTATATTAGACTGGCGAAAGTTGTCCTTAGTCAGTAAGTGCATCATTCTGACCAGGTGTTTAGTATCGCTGCGGGTTTTCCTCTTGACACGGTAACGTAGATTTTTTTAAATTGCTCATTTGAACAGCAAGGGTTAGGGCTTGAGCCAGGTTGTTTGTCTATTACCTGTTAATCACTTCTACTGGTTGCATACCTGTAGAGTGATTGAACATTTGTCTTAAGTAACTGAAATAGCTGTGGAATTTATCAGTAGATTAGCTTTGATTTGGTATTGCTTGCGAGCAATTGTAGGCCATTTAAATAGGCGTGTCAGAGCGACGCTAGCGTATATTAGACTGGCGAAAGTTGTCCTTAGTCAGTAAGTGCATCATTCTGACCAGGTGTTTAGTATCGCTGCGGGTTTTCCTCTTGACACGGTAACGTAGATTTTTTTAAATTGCTCATTTGAACAGCAAGGGTTAGGGCTTGAGCCAGGTTGTTTGTCTATTACCTGTTAATCACTTCTACTGGTTGCATACCTGTAGAGTGATTGAACATTTGTCTTAAGTAACTGAAATAGCTGTGGAATTTATCAGTAGATTAGCTTTGATTTGGTATTGCTTGCGAGCAATTGTAGGCCATTTAAATAGGCGTGTCAGAGCGACGCTAGCGTATATTAGACTGGCGAAAGTTGTCCTTAGTCAGTAAGTGCATCATTCTGACCAGGTGTTTAGTATCGCTGCGGGTTTTCCTCTTGACACGGTAACGTAGATTTTTTTAAATTGCTCATTTGAACAGCAAGGGTTAGGGCTTGAGCCAGGTTGTTTGTCTATTACCTGTTAATCACTTCTACTGGTTGCATACCTGTAGAGTGATTGAACATTTGTCTTAAGTAACTGAAATAGCTGTGGAATTTATCAGTAGATTAGCTTTGATTTGGTATTGCTTGCGAGCAATTGTAGGCCATTTAAATAGGCGTGTCAGAGCGACGCTAGCGTATATTAGACTGGCGAAAGTTGTCCTTAGTCAGTAAGTGCATCATTCTGACCAGGTGTTTAGTATCGCTGCGGGTTTTCCTCTTGACACGGTAACGTAGATTTTTTTAAATTGCTCATTTGAACAGCAAGGGTTAGGGCTTGAGCCAGGTTGTTTGTCTATTACCTGTTAATCACTTCTACTGGTTGCATACCTGTAGAGTGATTGAACATTTGTCTTAAGTAACTGAAATAGCTGTGGAATTTATCAGTAGATTAGCTTTGATTTGGTATTGCTTGCGAGCAATTGTAGGCCATTTAAATAGGCGTGTCAGAGCGACGCTAGCGTATATTAGACTGGCGAAAGTTGTCCTTAGTCAGTAAGTGCATCATTCTGACCAGGTGTTTAGTATCGCTGCGGGTTTTCCTCTTGACACGGTAACGTAGATTTTTTTAAATTGCTCATTTGAACAGCAAGGGTTAGGGCTTGAGCCAGGTTGTTTGTCTATTACCTGTTAATCACTTCTACTGGTTGCATACCTGTAGAGTGATTGAACATTTGTCTTAAGTAACTGAAATAGCTGTGGAATTTATCAGTAGATTAGCTTTGATTTGGTATTGCTTGCGAGCAATTGTAGGCCATTTAAATAGGCGTGTCAGAGCGACGCTAGCGTATATTAGACTGGCGAAAGTTGTCCTTAGTCAGTAAGTGCATCATTCTGACCAGGTGTTTAGTATCGCTGCGGGTTTTCCTCTTGACACGGTAACGTAGATTTTTTTAAATTGCTCATTTGAACAGCAAGGGTTAGGGCTTGAGCCAGGTTGTTTGTCTATTACCTGTTAATCACTTCTACTGGTTGCATACCTGTAGAGTGATTGAACATTTGTCTTAAGTAACTGAAATAGCTGTGGAATTTATCAGTAGATTAGCTTTGATTTGGTATTGCTTGCGAGCAATTGTAGGCCATTTAAATAGGCGTGTCAGAGCGACGCTAGCGTCGCTCCGTCCCCGTTTGTGATGTTATGTTTCTCCCCATCCCAGTCTGCTCTCTCCCTCGAAGACCCCCCCTGCGACGTGGGCCTCCACGGCGTCGGAACCCCTCAAACCTCAGCTATCCCCCGCTGACCCCGTGTGAGGACTTTGCTGTCACAGGGGGACTATGGAACTGCCAGTCTGCCACTCGGAAGGCTGACTTCATCCCTGCGTATGCCTCCCTCCAGTCCCTACAATTCCTTGCCCTAACTGAGACCTGGATCACACCTGACAACACCGCCACTCCCGCTGCCCTCTCATCCTCCTTCTCCTTCTCGCACACTCCCCGGCCTTCCGGCCGTGGCGGTGGTACTGGTCTTTTAATTTCCCCCTCGTGGAAATTCTCTGTTCTCCCCCTCTCTGACCTGTCCATATCCACTTTTGAATTCCATTCTGTTGCAGTATCCTACCCTACTAACCTTTTCATTGCAGTTATCTACCGTCCTCCAGGGCCCCTGGGAAACTTCCTTGATGAGCTTGACACCCTTCTCAGCTCCTTCCCTGAGGATGGCACCCCACTGATTCTCCTTGGAGACTTCAACATCCACCTAGAAGCCTCCCAGTCTGCTGCCTTCCTACCGCTAATCCACTCCTTCGGCCTCTCCCTGCAACACTCTCCTCCGACCCACAAGGCGGGCAATGTCCTAGACCTTGTCTTTGTAAGGAACTGCTCATGCTCCAATTTCACGGTTACCCCTCTGCATACATCTGATCACCACTTCATCTCATTCTCCCTCCCTCTTCCTCCCCATCCTCCTCTCCCTCCTCCCTCCCACACTTCCTCAGCCCGCCGTAACCTCCGCTCCCTCTCACCCTCTTCCTTTGCCAGCACCGTCACCGCCTCACTCCCCCCTCTCGAATCCTTCTCCAAACTCCCCGCTGACTCTGCATCTGCCACCCTCCTTTCATCTCTCTCCTCCGCCTTTGACTCTCTCTGTCCCCCTGTCTCAAAGCCACCTCGCACATCCCCTCCCAGTCCTTGGATATCTGACACCCTCCGTACCTCCAGGGCCAGCCTCCGCACAGCGGAGAGGAAGTGGGGGAAATCCAGAGACGCTTCCGACCTCATGACTTACCAGTCTCTCCTGGCGGCATTCTCTTCCGATGTCACTGCCGCCAAAGCAAAATACTATCAAACGCAAATTCAGAACTCTGCTTCTAACCCCCGGAAACTGTTCTCCATTTTCTCCTCTCTCCTCAACGCACCGCCTCCTCCTCCTCAGTCCTCCTTCGCTGCTGATGACTTTGCTGATTTCTTCGATGAGAAGGTCGCAGTCATCCGCAGATCCTTTACAACCGCCGCCCCCCTCACTGTGCCCTTCCCCCCCTCTAGGCCCATCCCTTCCTTTTCCACTTTCTCCCCCCTTACAGACTCTGATGTTTCTCAACTCCTGCTCTGCCACCGCCCTACAACCTGTGCCCTTGACCCTATCCCCTCTTCTCTTCTCCAAACTATCACACCTGACATTCTCCCATTTGTCACCTCCCTTGTCAACTCCTCCCTGTCTTCCGGCTGTTTTCCGGCATCCTCCAAGAGGGCCCACATCACTCCGCTGCTAAAAAAGCCTACCCTGGACCCCTCCATCATCCAGAACTACTGCCCGGTATCTCTTCTTCCTTTCCTTTCTAAAACTATAGAACGAGCCGCTTCTACTCAACTTTCTTCCTTCTTTTCTAACAACAACCTGCTAGACCCCCATCAGTCTGGCTTCAGATCGGGCCACTCGACAGAGACTGCACTCCTCTCCGTCAGTGAGTCACTTCATGCCGCACGAGCAGCCTCCCTCTCCTCTGTCCTCATTCTTCTAGATCTCTCTGCTGCCTTCGACACTGTGGATCACTCCATCCTCCTGTCTGCCCTGTCAGCAACGGGCATCTGTGGCACAGCCCTGGACTGGATTGAGTCCTACCTCTCTGGTCACTCCTTCCAGGTTGCCTGGGCTGGTTCGGTATCGACACCTCGGCCCCTCGCCACAGGAGTTCCCCAGGGCTCAGTCCTTGGCCCGCTTCTTTTTTCTCTCTACACTCGCTCCCTTGGCCCTGTGATCACTGCACATGGGCTATCCTACCACTGCTATGCGGACGATACCCAACTCTTCGTCTCGTTCCCGCCGTCTGATACGCAGGTTTCAGCCCGTATCTCTGCTTGCCTGAGGGACATCCAGAGCTGGATGGACAACCACCATCTAAAGCTCAACCCAGGTAAAACTGAAATGATATTCATCCCTGCTAATACCTCTCCCCATCTGGATCTCTCCATTTCCCTCGGGGATACCACACTCACGCCGTCACCCAGTGCAAGGAACCTCGGCGTGGTGATGGACAGCAGACTGTCCCTTTCCGAGAACATTGCGGCGGTGACCCGGTCTTGCAGGTTCTTCCTATACAACATACGGAGAATCCGCCCCTTTCTCACCCCCTACTCGACCCAGCTCCTGGTCCAAGCGATGGTTCTGTCCCGCCTGGACTACTGCAATTCCCTCTTGGCTGGCCTCCCAGCGTCTGCCATCAGACCCCTCCAACTCATCCAGAATGCAGCAGCTCGTCTGGTCTTCAACCTTCCCAAATACTCACACGTCACCCCCCTGCTTACTTCCCTCCACTGGCTGCCTGTCATGGCTCGCATCAAATTCAAAACATTGGTGCTAGCCTTCCAAGCAGTTAAAGGGTCTTCCCCAGCTTATCTGCAAAAAATCATCAGACCCTACACCCCTGCCAGACCTCTTCGTTCAGCCTCCACAGGCCGCTTGGCACCTCCCCCTCTCAGAACCTCCACCTCACGCTCACGACTACTGTCTGCTCTGGCTCCACGGTGGTGGAACGAACTCCCCGTTGAGGTCAGAACTATAGAATCCCTCCCCACCTTCAAGCGCAAGCTGAAGACACACCTCTTCAAACAGCACCTCTCCCCATCCCTCCCTACCTCCCTGTGAACCTTAATTGTTGTCTCTGTGACTTGTGTATCAGTATTTTAGTTGGCTAGGTAAGCAGTGTTTGGATAGTTAACTTTGGTGACTTTTGCTCTGTTTGTTTGTTTGTTCAAAAAAAAAAAAAAAAAAAAAATGGCCCTTGTCCTTATCTTTGTTGTACAGGTAGCAGTTGAAATTGTACTTACCTCTAGGGTCTTTCAGCGAACTTATCCCTGGTTATGGGTATGCACTTTGTTGTACGTCGCTCTGGATAAGAGCGTCTGCCAAATGCCAATAATGTAATGTAATGTAACTGAGTAAAGGAAAGGAGAATCCAGATCAAAATGGCGACAGCATCAGAAACCAGAAAACAGTTGGGGTACACAAAATGGGTCGGAATATAGGTCAAGCAGTCAGAAAAATGTTGGAAAGTCAGAGGTAAGCACATAGCAAAGGAATATGGGAAACAGAGGGGTATAAATACATAGGTGAATTAACTAAAATGACAAACAGAAACTAATGAATGAACGGGAGGACTACAGAATGAGCTGATGGACAAAAGACAGAAGCACAAAACAGGTAACAGAAATGCCATGCAATCCAGAATCCATACATTTGGGTTGTGTTTATTCAGGCAAAAATACTCTTTACACCAGCACTGTTCAATACATAACTATGGGGTTTTCTTCCATCAAGGCCAAACCCACATGGTTCAATTTCAGAGAGACTACAAAGCAAGCAAAGTGTCAACACGTCAATCAAAAGTGAGCTAAAGTATGGGCAAATCACTACATTCACAGGATTAAGTCTTTGTTGGTCATATTCTTAACTCCAAGGCACGTTAGAGAACAAGCAAGGAGACTACAATTTCCATTTAAATAAGACAAGAACCAACTAACAAGAAGATTTAAAATCATCTGGGGGTGCACAAAGCCCCAACAAAATAAACAAAACCAACTCAAATTCAATAAACTCTAAAATTAACAAGATTAATAATAATTATTTTAAACAGTTTTAAAATAAAGCAACCCAAATACATTTATATTCCCAAGAGCCAGAGGAAAAGTTGATTTTAAAGGATATGCAAAGTAAATGTAGGTTTGTGGTTGCTTCCTAGTAGTGCGTAGGTAGGAACTTCACAAAGGTGTTGTAATCTAAATGTAGTTTCTGGGTTGACTACCGGGTAAGGCAGCAGATTTGGTATTTTGATGTCACATGCCCAGAATTGCTCCTGTTGCCACAGGATAGCAGAAATCTAGGAAGAAAAGAGCAATACACCGTCTTAGTATCAGTACACACAGCTGGGAGCCCATTCACTCGGAAACTTTGCCAGAACATCGATCATCCCTTTTTGGTGGAGATTGAGCACGAAGTCGACTACCGTGGAGCACTCGCTACAGCTCCCGGTGACAGAGAAACACAGAGACAAACAGTGGGTCAAGCAACAGCGGTTTGGAAAAAACGCTGCAAGATCGCTCACTCAGCCAAAGTGCCAGGAAATGGATCGTCCCTTTTACGCAGGATCAGTAGGCAGAAAATGGCTCTCCAGGTTGTGGCAGTTGGCAGACCGGTAGGAGCATCGGGTGGGTGGCAGATTGTGCTGGGAGACTGACCCATTCCTCAAGTCTCAAGTCAACTGATGCTGATAATTCAATAAAGCTGGCATTGATATCAGGGGGAAGATGGGAAAGAGAGAACAGGGACAAAAAAGTGCCAAAACAAACGGCCCTCATGGTTTATGAACAGCGAGGCGAGGTGTCCATTATTAGTGGTAAACCAGACCACCCAGTCCTGACAGCGGCTGAGCCTTTTGCCTTGAGTGCTCCGCTCATAGCAGCGTAACTCTGGTTCATCTGTTCCATCCTCTGGGTTAAGCACAACCCCCTCTGGTGGCTCAAGGCCCCCAGCTAGCTCCTGCACCTGTTGAGGTTCCTGTTCAATTGATGCAGGCCCCCCTTGTGGATTCAGTTCAATTGGTGCAGGCCCTCCTCTGGCTCATAACTAGCTGGCTCTGGATTATTAGTGGGTGCCAGGGTTAGGTGGACTAAAGGAAAGAGAACTAGTGGATGATAGCCGGAACTGGGGATGAGGGAGCAGAAAGCACCCCAGGGGTACCTGGAGTGGGACCATATTTGCCCTCTGGATACAGACAAGCCATTCTGGCCGTACTTGTGTTACCACTGGTCAACTGGTAGTCATGCATGTCGACTGAACAGCACATAGTGAGGGGACAGACCGGTACTACAGTGAGTGGTGTTATTGTAGACCTGAACTTGAGTTGGGAGCTAACAGGGCCATTGGGAATGAAACTCTTGGCCGATCGTACAAAGCAAAGAGAGAAGTGTTTGGGGTGGTCCGCGGTGGTGTGAACCTTGGTGCTCCTATAAATAGTGCATAGGTGACTCAAGCTGACCTGACAGCTGGCATCAGGTAGGACTCAAAGTGACTCTTTCGGTCAGTGAAAATTATTTTGGGGCAGTTGAGAGGTTGGAGAGGACGATAGGAGAGCCTTTGCTGTTGTTGTGATATCTTGTGTATTTTGTGTAACCAAATGGAAAAATTAGTTGTTGACAAAACTTAACGTAGGTCTTAATGGGAGACCAGGCTTGCACTTGGCAAATGGTTGGCATTTATATAGCACCTTTATCCAAATTGATGCTTCTCATTCACCCATTCATACACACACTCACTCACCAACGGTGATTGTCTGCCATGCAAGGCACCAACCAGCTCATCAGGAGCAATTGGGGATTAGGTGTCTTGCTCAGGGACACACCCAGGACGGGATCAATCCTGCAACTCTCCGACTGCTCTTCCTGTCACAACGGCGGAGCAGAGGAACCATGCGCAGAGGGATGTAGCGGAAAAAATGGCAGGTTTAATAGAGGCAGATGAAGGGGCAGACAGAGCGTAATGAAAATGCAGGGTGGGTACAAAAACCAGGTAACCAGTGCAAATATGCGAAAGTACAAAAGCATAAAACTAGCAAAGTGCAACTGAAAAGGACAGGTATAAATACACAGGGGAATGAGACAACCTAGGCGGGGCATGGGAGTGAGGGCGGTCTAACTAATAAACATCAGGTGAGACACATAAAAGGGCAATAATACAATAACAAGGCATGCAGGAAGACGCGGACTGGGTTCACAAAGACACACATGAAATACAAACGGCTCCGGACTAGGGAGTGGACAATTGCACAGAGTTAAGGAACGTAGTGATAGGGGGGAGCAGGTGCAAACACTTCGCTGAATCAAGGCAGACAATCACAGATAGAACAGGGAGGTGGAGCTACAGAGCAGTGCAGAAATAGAGAATATTAATATGTTAGTTACGTGATTAAACTATAAATCCCAAAACTAGTGAATGTTACTTTGTTAGTTAGACGAACATATGACTGTGTTAATGTAATTAGTACTGTACAAATTCTGTGTTAGTTGGGATTAGTATATTAATGCTATCTATAAACATGAAATGGAGACAAAGCAGGAAGAAAGAAAATTGAGACTGAGAAGGAATTGTGGGAAACCGGAAAATGACAAAAAGTGACTCGGGCTGAGAAAACATTAAGACACAGACATCACAGGCGAAGACGAGTGCAAAAACGAATAAATGAAAACTGAAAATCAGACATGAATATGAAAAATAATAAATTACAAAAACACAATAAACTAACCAACAAAACTCAGGATCAGGACACTTACTGTCTGAGCCAATGTCACACTTCCTACTGCAAATGATCCCACCTCCTCTCTTTCTTCATTGGGCACCTGATAGAACCAATCACATCTGATGCTGCCCTCAGAACACATTCCAATAAATATAACTCTATGTGAAAGTATTCTCAGGACCATCACAACGAACAGACAACTGTGGGGGAGGTCTGTGGAGAGCCTGAAACAATTGTTTGTTTTTCAGTGTGGTAGGTGGGAGGGTCTGCTTGGGGCAGTAAGGGGCTGGTGCACAAGGCTGGGAAATCAAGGTAGGTGTATACAGGGGTGCCAAGGTATAGGGTGTTAGAGAAAGGGAGAAGGGGAGAGGGTGCTTGGGCTGGCTTCTTGGATCAGCATGAAGAATCGGAGGCTTGGTGCATGGTCTTTTGAAGCAGAAGCTGTGCTATAATGTATCATTTTTATATCTGCGCAGAATTTATTATTTGCCAATTTCCATTCATAGCCTCTCACTTGTGCATGATGTACCAACATTTGTGTTATTGTGGGGGATTGGTTAGGCCCCGTGTCATGCTGATGGGAGGCTACATCTGGGTGTTTATACACTCACCGAGCACTTTATTCGGTAGATTTTCACTTTATTACACCTACTTATTCATGCTATTATCTAATCAGCCAATTTTGTGTGTAGGGGTCCTCACACGGGGTACCAATATATGTAGGGGTCCTCGCACGAGCCACCAAATAACGTAAGGATTTTACTCTCTACGAAACCGGGGCGCCAGTTAATGTTATGTAGCAGTATAACTGCAAAAAGTAATCAGTCTCATAACATTACTGTTATCAGAAATTTTAGCTTTAACTCGGCTCTCATGTCTATGTGATTCCAAAACAGACACCAGGGTTTAATAAAATATATTTATTAAACAAACGTAAAACACAGAACAGATAAACTAACGGGAAGTTAGTAAGGAAATTTAGTTGGGTATGAGAGCGCGAGCGTGTGTGTGGGCGTGGGCAAGTCTTACTGAGTCCATACGCATTGCTGGATCTAAAAGACGTGCTGTCCTTGTAGAAGCGGCGATGGTAATGTGAATGTACTGGAGAGATGCGCAGGCTGGGGCGTCTTAGCTGCGCGTTGTTGTCTGGTCCGCTCAGTTGCTGGAAGGATGTTCGTTGGTCCCTTTTCCGGGTGGAAAAGTTGCAGTTCCGCGTACACCAGTTTCCACTCGCTATAGGCCACGAAGTTACAGCGAGGTAACTGGGTGTGTCCGTAGGCCTGGTAGTGCGCTGTGCAGCATTCAGCCTCTGTCCGAGTCTCGGAGCAGATGAGCTGAAGCGAATGGCCAAAAAGGGTGCCTCGAAGAAGTGGGGGAAGAGAGTAAAGAGAAAAGAAGAAGCAGAAGAGAGAGATCCCAAGAACGTGTCTTGCTCTTATACGGGAAAGTGTATTGCTCCCGCCATTACGGGATTGGCTGTAATAAAATTACAGTAGAATTCCGACAGACCATTGTCAATTTAAAAAGAAGCATCTTTATTACCAAATAGAGAGGAAAATGTATGCTATTTCCATATATTTTGAGTTTTCATTAAATGTCATTCTTATGATTATGTCATATGCAAGTGTACATTTTGATGAGCAACATTTGGTGAAGATCCGAATGACTGAACGTCAGAGCGTTCCCATATAAATTTGACCCAGGTATGAATAAAAAAACAAGAACATCTCGGTGTGTGTGGAGTTCAGTGAGAGTCGAGGGGCTATCTTGCAGTGTTGATAGTAGAGTACAGAACTTGGTCCGCTGGAGGCGTCTGTGTGCGCTGCTGTAAATCCACTACTGAGTACAAACAGACACTCGGCTCCAGCGCACTGTCCTCGCTCATTGGTCTGTCATTGGTCACTTCTTCGTAGGTCGGTTCATTGGCTGCTGGGGGCAGTAACGTCGGTTCATTGGCTGCTGGGGGCTGTAACAGGTCGGAAATGATGGTAAGCCTCGACTTTAGGGGCCTTCCTAAAGGCCTTTAGAAACATTAATGAAAGTGTTAACCCTCGTGTATTCTTAACATTCTGTATACTCCCCTTGTCCTAATGGTCAAAAATGACCCACCCTCTCTAAACCCCTAAAATGAAGCAGCTTAATGTTATTTTAAACCCCAAATCTATTTTGCCTGAAGAAACAACCTGTCACTCATCACAAACTATGACATCAAATTTCAAGTTTAAATTTATTTTCATTGAGGGGGTTTTCTTTGCTGTTAAACATAGTGGCTGGCATTTTTTACCCTTAAGACAACACAAGGGTTAAGACTCCTTATATTATGCATATGACTGTAGACTTTATAAAAGTGACAAAACCACTACCCACGTTATTCAATGCAAGGCAAGTAAAAATTATGACACAGATATTATTTTCTTTGAAAAGTTCATGAATATTTTAAAGGGGATGATAGATTGCTTGGGAATTTCGAAGAAGACGTTCTCGAAATCAAAGATCAAAGTACCTTTTCCCCTTTGTCTGCCACAGCTGGTCTTATGTTACCTGAAATGAAATGAAGTTTAGACTCATGTGACTGCAAACATGTACAAACTAAGCAGCAGTGGTACCATTTAATTATATGAATATTGTTTTATTATAAATAGTTATGGCTGCAATGTTTGAAGAAGCGTAGCATTTCAGTGATATATTTTACACGGTAAAAACATTTTTTTGTAGTCTGACCAGAAACTCAATTTTGAACATTAAAAGTTCTGTTTTTGACAAAGTGGTACATGAAACCACTCTGATTTTTACTATCATAGGGATGGCAAGCATACTAACTCAGGCCTGAGAAAGGAGCCCACATGACAGTTGCTGTGTTGCTGTTTTTATTCTGATGAAGAGAATTAGTAAACTAGATACAGTTGCGTTCAAATAAATAGCAGTGCGCTAAAAAGGGCTAATATTTTTAACAGCTTTTAGGTCCATATTTCAAATGTCATGGAAACATTACACATTCAATTCCAAATCAAAACATTAACAAATTGTATCAAGTCTGCATTATTATTTTACAGGAAGCAAAGAAATGGAAATATTAATGGCAGTGTCAACATTTTTCTCTTCAAACTCAAACACTTACTGTATAAACTGAAGAAATCTTTCAAGATTTAACTTCACTTTAATTACTGAACTAATATTTAGTTGCATAACCATTGTTTTTGATAACTGCTGCGCATCTGCGTTGCATTGAGTCAACCAACTTCTGGCACCTAGAAACAGGTATTTCAGCCCATGATGAACAAACTACATTCCACAGTTCCTATGAATTCCCATACCATGATTTTTGTGCCACCATGCTTCACTGTCTTTACAGTGTACTGTGGCCTGAATTAAGTACCCAGGAGTCATCTGACGTACTATCAACGACCACTAAATCCGAAAAGACCAATTTTACTCTCATCAGTCCACAGAATGTTACACCATTTCTCTTTGGGCCAATCAATGTGTTCCAAATTTTAACCGATTCTGCACATGTTGTTTTTTCAACAATGGTGCTTTACAGGGGCTTCTTGCTGATAGCTTAGCTTCGATTAAACGTCTCCTAACTGTAACAGCACTTACAGATTATTGTAGATCATCTTTGATCTTTCTGGAGCTGAATCTTTGCCATTTGGACTATTCTTCAGTCCTAGACCCACTTCTTTTCTCTCTTTACACTCGTTCCCTTGGTCCTGTTATCACTGGACATGGTCTATCCTACCACGGCTATGCAGACGATACCCAAATCTTCATCTCATTCCCACCATCTGATACATCGGTTTCAGCCCGTATCTCTGCTTGCCTGAGTGACATCCAGAGCTGGATGGACAACCACCATCTAAAGCTCAACCCAGGTTAGACTGAAATGATATTCATCCCTGCCATTACCTCTCCCCATTTGGATCTCTCCATTTCCGTCAGGTATACCACACTTACGCCATCACCCAGTGCAAGGAACCTCGGCGTGATGATGGACAGAAGAGAAAAGTCTCCAATAAACAGCGAGCCCAAACTTCATGTATTCTTATTCTAAATTACCCTGCAAGTGAGCAGCCATCAAGAATAATCATACCACCTGGAAGGGGAAAAAATCACAAGTGCTTTTCCACGCAGAAAATAGACAATTTCTGTCATATAATGATGAACTTACGTTTGATCTTGCTCGTGATAAGAGCAGCCACACAGCAGAGCAGGAGGAGAACCCCAAAGGAAACAGCGAGTGGGACCAACATAGACGGAGACTTCCTAAAACCGAGACAAACACTCACATGATCGGTTATGTCAACATATTCATTTACACCGGTGACTAATGGAGAGGTTATCCATCTGTGCTAGTGGTAAATGGTAGGCATTTATATAGCGCCTTTAGCCAAAGCGCTGTACAATTGATGCTACTCATTTACCCATTCACATACACACAGCAATGGTGATTGCCATGCAAGGCACCAACCAGCTCGTAAGGAGCATTTGGGGGTTAGGCGTCTTGCTCTGGGACACTTTGAAACTCACAAGGCCCGATCAAACTGGTAAACGACTGCTCTTACCTCCTAAGCCAATATCGCCCATAATGTAGCTAATGCTGCCTATATTGATGATTAAGTTTATCAGAGATTCAAAGAAAATATTTTCTGCAGTAACCTCTTAAAATCATCTGTACTGTTTAATGTTTGTTATTTTTGTTTAGAATTTTTTATTATGGTTTACTTACGAATGGTTTGTTAGATGTGTTGATCCTTCTTGATTTATTGAACTCCAGATTCCATTTTCTGTTGTGGATGCAGGAATTGGTTCTACTTGAGCCTTGACTAGACATGCAAAAAAAAAAAAAAGATATGCATGAAATGAAATACATATCATCAATAAATTACATTTGACTTAAAGTATCCTTTCTGAAACCATGATGCAGTGACAGCACACTTACCTGCATCAACATTCAGGTTCACTGGAACCCGATTCTCTTTGTGGGAGGAAGACTGCTTCACTCCACAATAGTACAAGCCTGTGTCGTTTCCTGTGAGGTTTCTGATGGTGATCACAAACTCTCTGTTGGAAGGGTCATCTCTGATCTGAGTTCTGTTTTCTCTTTCTTTGTCATGAGTGTTCACCTCGGGGCTGCAGACGTCCGTACCCGAGTCTTTACACCAGTATTTAACACTCTTTGTGTAATCTGCAGCATACTGACATGTGATGGTTTGACTGCTGGATGCCATGCCAGATACATTCCTAGGCCCCCAGAGATCAGGCATGGTATCACCTAGAGGAAGGTTGAAAGTTTTAAAACTTTAAAAGTTCCTTTGAAAAGCTTCTTTAACCCCTTTGTGCAAGCCTGTGGGCATGGTGTCGGCTGCTTAGCTCTGACATTCAACGTTCTATGAGAGCAAGCAACAAACTCTGTGTCCTACTGTAGCTTCATTAGAAAGCAATGTGCAAGGTTTAATCATTCATACAGAGTTTCTAAGTGTGACCATTACTGTGTAGTTTGGCCAGTTAATCCCCTTTATGCAGATTTCATGAAATAATGAATCCCCTTTGTGCTGTTGATGAAATAATGAAATATTGAGTAAGTAAATTTAAAACAGTGAAACGGATCAATAAACTCTTTGATCACAAGTGTGCAAAATCTGAGGGCGATATGCTGTACTAAGAGAATAAATGAATAAAAAAGTAAGCAGTATACCCTGGTATACATAATTATACCCACTCAGTAATATGTACATGTTAGATGACTCAGATATGACCAGTGTAAAATAGCATATTCCCACCTAGTTCGATTTGCTAATGATACTTTGGTTTGGATTGCTTGCCAATGTGAACTAAAGGTTTACATTCATTACACTGCTAAGAAATGAACAGCGTTCAGCTTCATACCTTCATTGACATGAACATGCACCGAGACTTTTTCATCAAAGGCAAGTGGTATTTTTATTCCACACTTGTATGGCCCCTCATCATCCTTGGTGAGGTCCGTCATAGTGATGTAAAATGCGCCCTCTTTTTTATCATCTCTGATAGAGATCCTGCCGTGAGTATCTGTGCCACCTGTTTTCACCAGGGTAGAACATGGAAGCAGCAGCTTGTCTTTGCACCAGTATTTGACAGAGTCGGTGTACAATTTGTGATATTTACACCGGACTGTTACTTTTCCTTTGGTTTGGTTTATCACGTTCTTCGGAGCCTGGACTGAGAATGAAAAATGAAAGAAATACCTACAGAATTAGATATTCAAGGATGTGGTCACTGTGAGTCCAAGATCCTTATATCTCAAAAATGTTGCTTGTTTTTTTTATTTTTACACCACATATTCATATAACTTACCAAAATGCAACTCTATTTCCAAAGGCTTATGCATTAGGAGCTCTTTAAAAGTAAAACAAAACCAAAGCAATTGATATTCAATAAAATAATAATAAGGTACTGTATACATTGTTCACCATGCACATACTGCTTTATATAAATATTTTCTGAAATTACCGAGAGCGTCATTTTTGGGTGATCATTTGCTCATGCACCCCCAGAACATGTCACAATGTTCTGAGCTCAACAGCCATTTCCTGTGATAAATAGCACTATGAAAAATCTTGATGAAAAATAGTACCTTTTTTGACACTGATGTGCACCAGACTTGTTTGATCATACACAGACCAACCAGGGATAGATATTCCACACTGGTACCATCCATCGTCGTCCTCTTTGAGATCCTTCATAGTTACAGAGAAGACTCTCCCTGCTTTATTATCAGTAATCGAAATTCTGTTGTCGTTGGTTGTGCCGTCAGTCTTCACCAAAAACCCCTTACCCCACATATTGTCTCTGGACCAGTATTTCACATTCTCAACATAATTTGTATATGTACATGAGACTGTCAGGCTGTCTCCCACCAAGGCCCTCTCCTCCACTGGACCCCATACAACTACAGAGTAGGCACCTAAAGAAAAAGCACAAACAAGTGTTTTGTATTTATGTGTATCCATTTTATATCTATGCCAAAAATGTTTTACATTGATACTTTACCATAGATACTTTGTACATCTGTTCAAACAACATTGATTTGTCATGAATGTTTTCTCAGTGAATGAGAGCACAGTAATTGTAGAGGCCATAATTCAGCACCTTATCACAATTACATTACTTAATGCAACTATAACAGATTTACAGGTTATATGAACTCATATACAAGAGCTTACCACTGACATGCACGTGAGGTAATTATAGGCCATATCTTCAGCAAACTATTTTTTTTTTATTTCCATACTTCTGCTCGACAGTAATTGTGTGGATACAATTTGAAGTTCATTAAAACCCTGGCATTGCAGAAACTAACAGTACTTTTGTCTTGTTCTAAAATAATGAATTATATCAGCCTTTCAACATCAGTGTAAAATTTTAGCAGAACAATGGGAAGATGTCCATGTTTACCTGTGAGGAAGGATAAGACAAAAGCTAGCCTCATTGCTGGTGGAACTGAAGGCTTCTGTTCTTCAGTGGATCTTGTGTCTGAGAGAAACAGGAACTATTTCTGTATCCGTTCCACTTCTGGCTGGGTGTATGTTGCCATGAACTGAGTAAAGGAAATGACATGCAAATAAAGCAAGGGTGAAGCTGTAGGATACTGCCCCCACTTGGACTGCGAATCTGGTACTGACCTGTTCATATGGACCATTTTATGATTAATATGTATATTATGTATTGTAATATATGATGTAATATAGTATACTGTACATCATCTCTATCTATACTTCAACAATTCAACTATTGCTGGATGTGTCTATATTGATCCAGGTACAAATGTGTGTGTGCATGTGTGTGACTCATGTGGGAGACTGTGTGTTGTGCAAGATAGCATGTAGTGCTGAGTGTATGGCTGCTTGGTAACTTCTTAGCAGTGAGAAATACGTGGGCACCCCCGTGGACTCATCATTGGTTCTCTGTGATTCTCCCCTATCATCTGCACTATATAAACCATTCAAGGGCAAACACATTTAATAGCACACCTGTATCAGTAGCCAGCCTAGTGAATAGAGCCAATTAGTAGCATAGAAATAGCATATTTCGACTTAGGTCCAGGGCTGAGGAACCGATCGCAATCAGGAAATACACAGAATAGCAGGTTTTATTCATTTCCAAGCAGGTTAAACAAGTCAATCGCTAGCCAACTGATGTAATAAGGATAAAACAGAGTCGATATCACAGGTAAAAGTTAATTTGCCAGAAAGCAGTCCGACTGTGCAACAGTACAAAGGAGAATCCAGACCAAAACGGCAACAGAATCAGAAAACAGAAAACAGAAGTTGGGGTGCACAAAACGGGTCGGAATACAGGTCAAGCAGTCAGAAAAATGTTGGAAAGTCAGAGGTAAGCACAAAACAAGGAAAAGGAATATGGGAAACAGAGGGGTATAAATACATAGGTGAAGGAACTAAAATGACAAACAGAAACTAATGAATGAACAGGAGGACTACGGAATGAGCTGATGGACAAAAGACTCAGGTAACAAAAATGCTCATGCTGAGTCCATACAATCCAGAATCCATACATTTGGGTTGTGTTTATTCAGGCAAAAATACTCTTTACACCAGTACTGTTCAAAACATAACAATGGGTTTTTCTTCCATCAAGGCCAAACCCACATGGTTAAATTTCAGAGAGACTACAAAGCAAGCAAAGTGTCAACACTCGGGATGTGTATCGTTAGGATTTTATCGATACCGATACCAATACCAATACTCCTTATCGGTGCCGGTATTTATCGATACTCTTATCGATACCACGGCGTGTAATTTAGTGTATAAAATAAAGACGTTACAAGATGGTAAAAGATTCAATCGTTTTCTATTACCACAAGGGGGGTAACACCAGCAACATCATTCAACAACTTACAGCACCTGCCTTTTAAGCCCTTAGCAAGTCAACATGTGCAGTGCGAGGTATGTCAAAAAAATGAGCAGGCAGCTCCATACAGCCTTAAAGGTAACTGTCAATGTGATAATGCTTCAACAGAACAGAAGCTTAACTTAAAATTACAAATGCTTCTCAGAATAGATGAAATAAAAATAAAAAACCTAGGGAGATGACCAAAGCCCTTGCCTACATGTTCAACCCAACAGACACATACATGTAAACAGAACAGTGTAGGGGAGGCGCTTCCGGTGACAAAGAAACACAGAGACAAACAGCGGGTCAAGAAACAGCGGTTTGGAAAAAACACTGCAAGATCGCTTACTCAGCCAAAGTGCCAGGAAATGGATCATCCCTTTTATGCAGGATCAGTAGGTAGAAAATAACTCTCTAGGTCGTGGCAGTTGGCAGACCGGTAGGAGCATCGGGCGGGTGGCAGATTGTGCGGGGAGACTGACCCATTCCTCAAGTCTCAAGTCAACTGATGGTGATAATTCAATAAAGCTGGCAGTGATATCAGGGGGAAGATGGGAAAGAGAGAACAGGGACAAAAGAGTACCAAAACAAACGGCCCTCATGGCTTATAAACAGCAAGGCGAGGTGTCCGTTATTAGTGGTAAACCAGACCACCCAGTCCTGACAGCAGCTGAGCCTTTTGCCTTGAGTGCTCCGCTCATAGCAGCGTAACTCGGGTTTGTCTGTTCCATCCTCTGGGTTAAGCACAACCCCCTCTGGTGGCTCAAGGCCCCCAGCTAGCTCCTGCACCCGTTGAGGTTCCTGTTCAATTGATGCAGACCCCCCTTGTGGATTCAGTTCAATTGGTGCAGGCCCTCCTCTGGCTCATAACTAGCTGGCTCTGGATTAATAGTGGGTGCCAGGGTTAGGTGGACTAAAGGAAAGAGAACTAGTGGATGATAGCCGGAACTGGGGATGAGGGAGCAGAAAGCACCCCAGGGGTACCTGGAGTGGGACCATATTTGCCCTCTGGACACAGACAAGCCGTTCTTGGCCGATCGTACAAAGCAAAGAGAGAAGTGTTTGGGGTGGTACGCGGTGGTGTGAACCTTGTGCTCCTATAAATAGTGCATAGGTGACTCAAGCTGACCTGACAGCTGGCATCAGGTAGGACTCAAAGTGACTCTTTCGGTCAGTGAAAATTATTTTGGGGCAGCTGAGAGGTTGGAGAGGACGATAGGAGAGCCTTTGCTGTTGTTGTGATATCTTATGTATTTTGTGTAACCAAATGGAAAAATTAGTCATTGAACAAACTTAACATAGGTCTTAATGGGAAACCAGGCTTGCACTTGGTAAATGGTTGGCATTTATATCGCACCTTTATCCAAATTGATGCTTCTCATTCACCCATTCATACACACACTCACACACCAACGGTGATTGGCTGCCATGCAAGGCACCAGCAGCTCATCAGGAGCAATTGGGGATTAGGTGTGTTGCTCAGGGACCCAGGACGGGATCAAACGTGCAACTCTCCGACTGCTCTTCCTGTCACAATGGTGGAGCAGAGGAACCATGCGCAGAGGGATCTAACGGAAACAATGGCAGGTTTAATAGAGGCAGATGAAGGGGCAGACAGAGCATATTGAAAATGCAGGCTGGGTACAAAAAACAGGTAATCAGTGCAAATATGCGAAAGTACAAAAGAATGAAACTAGCAAAGTGCAGCTGAAAAGGACAGGTATAAATACACAGGGGAATGAGACAACCTAGACGGGGCATGGGAGTGAGGGCGGTCTAACTAATAAACATCAGGTGAGACACATAAAAGGGCAATAATACAATAATGAGGCATGCACGAAGATGTGGACTGGATTCACAAAGACACACATCAAATACAAACGGCTCCAGACTAGGGAGTGGACAATTGCACAGAGTTAAGGAACGTAGCGATACGGGGGAGCAGGTAGGAACACTTCGCTGAATCAAGGCAGACAATCACAGATAGAACAGGGAGGTGGAGCTACAGAGCAGTGCAGAAATAGAGAATATTAATATGTTAGCTACGTGATTAAACTATAAATCCCAAAACTAGTGAATGTTACTTTGTTTGTGAGACGAACATATTAGTGTGTTAATGTAATTAGTACTGTACAAATTCTGTATTGGTTGGGATTAGTATATTAGTGCTATCTATAAACATGAAATGGAGACACAGCAGGAAGAAAGAAAATTGAGACTGAGAAGGAATTGTGGGAAACCGGAAAATGACGAAACCTGAAAGTGAAGCAGGCAGACAGGGAACTGACTCAGGCTGAGAAAACATTAAGACTCAGACATCACAGGGGAAGACGAGTGCAAAAACTAATAAATGAAAACAGAAAATCAGACATGAAAATGAAAAATAATAAATTACAAAAACACTAAGCAACAAAACTCAGGATCATGACATTTACCGCCTGAGCCAATGTCACACTTCCCACTGCAAATGATCCCACCTCCTCTCTTTCTTCATTGGGCACCTGATAGAACCAATCACATCTGATGCTGCCCTCAGAACACATTCCAATAAATATAACTCCTATGTGAAAGTATTCTCAGGACCATCACAATGAACAGACAACTGTGGGGGAGGTCTGTGGAGAGCCTGAAACAACTGTTTGTTTTTCAGTGTGGCAGGTGGGAGGGTCTGCTTGGGGCAGTAAGGGGTTGGTGTACAAGGCTGGCAAATCAAGGTAGGTATATATAGGGGTGCCAAGGTATAGGGTGTTAGAGAAAGGGAGAAGGGGAGAGGGTGCTTGATAAAAAATTTTTGGGCAGGTTGAGCTGGCTTCTTAGATCAGCATGAAAAATCGGAGGCTTGGTACATGGTCTTTTGAAGCAGAAGCTGTACTATAATGTATCATTTTTATATCTGTGTGGAATTTATTATTTGCCAATTTCCATTCATACCCTCTCACTTGTGCATGGTGTACCAACATTTGTGTTATTGCGGGGGATTGGTTAGGCCCTGTGTCATGCTGATGGGAGGCTGCATCTGGGTGTTTATACACTCACCGAGCACTTTATTAGGTAGATTTTCACTTTATTACACCTACTTATTCATGCTATTATCTAATCAGCCAATTGTGTGACAGCAGTGCAATGCATACAATCATGTAGATACAGGTCTGGAGCTTCAGTTAATGTTCACATCAACTGTCAAAATGGGGAAAAATGTGATCTTAGTGACTTTGACCGTGGAATGATGGTTGGTGCCTGGGCGGTTTGAGAATCTCAGAAACTACTGATCTCCTGTGATTTTCACGCATACTAGTCACTAGAGTGTAAAGAATGGTGCAAAAAACTAAAAAAATCCAGTGAGCAGCAGTTCTGCAGGCAGGAACGAGAGAGAGGCAGTGAGAGACAGGCTGCAGTATATAGGTGTCACTATTAATAATTGTGCACTGTTTCATCTTTAGAAATGTTGAAACAACAGTTTTTACATGGTGGTGGCGTGGTGGCATAATTGGCTCGCTGCTCCAGAGGGAGGGACTTGGCAGGGTTAGCGGATCTCCATTACCATAACAGCACCCCGTTCGCCTCAGAATCACGGTCACAAGCATGAGACGAGACGGCTTGAAGAAGGCGTGTTATTCTCGGATCACCAGATCCCTTCGGGCCGCCGAGGGACAGGGTGTGGGTGGTGTATCCCCCAGCTAACACTAATTGGATAAGATAGGGTACAATTGGCTACCACATTGCGAGAAAAAAAGGGAATTGTTAAAGGGAAAAATTATTTGAAAAAAAATTACAGTAGAATTCCTACAGACCATTGCCAATTTATGCTATTTTCATATATTTTGAGTTTTCATTAAATGTCATTCTTATTATGATTATGTCATATGCAAGTGTACATTTTGATGAGCAACATTTGGTGAAGATCCGAATGACTGAACGTCAGAGCGTTCCCATATAAATTTGACCCAGGTGTGAATAATAAAAACAAGAACATCTTGGTGTGTGTGGAGTTCAGTGAGAGTCGAGGGGCTATCTTGCAGTGTTGATAGTAGAGTACAGAACTTGGTCCGCTGGAGGAGGTGTCCGTGTGCGCTGCTGTAAATTCACTACTGAGTACAAACAGACACTCGGCTCCAGCGCACTGTCGTCACTCATTGGTCTGTCATTGGTCACTTCTTCGTAGGTCGGTTCATTGGCTGCTGGGGGCAGTAACGTCGGTTCATTGGCTGCTGGGGGCTGTAACAGGGCGGAAATGATGGTAAGCCTCGACTTTAGGGGCATTCCTAAAGGCCTTTCGAAACATTAATGAAAGTGTGAACCCTTGTGTAGTCTTAACATTCTGTCTACTCCCCTTGTCCTAATGGTCAAAAATTACCCGCCCTCTCTAAACCCCTAAAATAAAGCAACTTAATGTTATTTTAAACCCCAAATCTATTTTGCATGAAGAAACAACCTGTCACTCATCACAAACTATGACATCAAATTTCAAGTTTAAATTTATTTTATTTTCATTTCTTTGCTGTTAAACATCGTGGCTGGCATTTTTGACCCTTAAGACAACACAAGGGTTAAGACTCCTTATATTATGCATATATTATGCATATGACTGTAGACTTTATAAAAGTGACAAAACCACTACCCACGTTATTCAATGCAAGGCAAAGTAAAAAATATAACACAGATATTATTTTCTTTGAAAAGTTCATGAATATTTTAAAGGGGATGATAGATTGCTTGGGAATTTCGAAGAAGACGTTCTCGAAATCAAAGATCAAAGTACCTTTTCCCCTTTGTCTGCCACAGCTGGTCTTATGTTACCTGAAATGAAATGAAGTTTAGACTCATGTGACTGCAAACATGTACAAACTAAGCAGCAGTGGTACCATTTAATTATATGAATATTGTTTTATTATAAATAGTTATGGCTGCAATGTTTGAAGAAGCGTAGCATTTCAGTGATATATTTTACACGGTAAAAAAATTTTTTGTAGTCTCACCAGAAACTACTTAATTACATTAAAAGTTCTGTTTTTGACAAAGTGGTACATGAAACCACTCTGATTTTTACTATCATAGGGGTGGCAAGCATACTGACTCGGGCCTGGGAAAGTAGCCCACATGACAGTTGCTGTGTTGCTGTTTTTATTCTGAGGAAGAGAATTAGTAAACTAAATGCAGTTGCGTTCAAATAAATAGCAGTGCGCTAAAAAAAGTGAATAAAGTGCTAATATTTTTAACAGCTTTTAGGTCCATATTTCAAATGTCGTGGAAACATTACACATTCAATTCCAAATCAAAACATTCACAAATTGTATCAAGTCTGCATTATTCTTTTACAGGAAGCAAAGAAATGGAAATATTAATCTGTTCAAAAAATGGCAGTGTCAACATATTTCTCTTCAAACTCAAACACTTACTGTATAAACTGAATAAATCTTTCAAGATTTAACTTCACTTTAAATTACTGAACTAATATTTAGTTGCATAACCATTGTTTTTGATAACTGCTGTGCATCTGCGTTGCATTGAGTCAACCAACTTCTGGCACCTAGAAACAGGTATTTCAGCCCAGGATGAACAAACTACATTCCACACTTCCTATGAATTTTTTTTACAGTGTACTTTGGCTTGAATTCAGTACCCAGGGGTCATCTGACGTACTATCAACGACCACTAGTTCCGAAAACACCAATTTTACTCTCATCAGTCTACAGAATGTTACGCCATTTATCTTTGGGCCAATCGATGTGTTCCAAATTTTAACCGATTCTGCTGTTGTTTTTTCAACAATGGTGCTTTACAGGGGCTTCTTGCTGATAGCGTAGCTTCAATTAAACGTCTTCTGACTGTAACAGCACTTACAGATTATTGTAGATCATCTTTGATCTTTCTGGAGCTGAATCTTTGCCATTTGGAATATTCTTCAGTCCTAGACCCACTTCTTTTCTCTCTTTACACTTGTTCCCTTGGCCCTGTTATCACTGCACATGGTCTATCCTAGCACTGCTATGCGGACGATACCCAACTCTTCATCTCATTCCTACCATCTGATACACAGGTTTCAGCCCATATCTCTGAGTGACATCCAGAGCTGGATGGACAACCACCATCTAAAGCTCAACCCAGGTAAGACTGAAATGATATTTATCCCTGCCATTGCCTCTCCCCATCTGGATCTCTCCATTTCCCTCGGAGATACCACACTTACGCCATCACCCTGTGCAAGGAACCTCGGCGTGGTGATGGACAACAGACTGTCCCTCTCTGAGAACATTGCGGCGGTGACATGCAGGTTCTTCCTCGACAACATACGAAGAATCTGCTTCTTTCTCACCCCCTACTCGACCCAGCTCCTGGTCCAAGCAATGGTTTTGTTCCATCTGGACTACTGCAACTCCCTCTAGGCTGGCCTCCCAGCGTCCGCCATCAGACCGCTCCAACTTATCCAGAATGCTGCAGCTTATCTGGTCCTCAACCTTCCCAAACACTCGCATGTCACCCCCCTGCTTACTTCCCTCCACTGGCTGCCTGTCATCTCGTATCAAATTCAAAACATTGGTGCTAGCCTTCTGTTGTAGTTGGTGCAGTATTTGCCTTTTCCCAGTGGAAGCCCCCAGTGGAAGGTTGACCCCGGAAGTGAGAGAGGGAGAGACTCATGTTGTTGAACTTAGAATGTGTTGAGTTTACAGTAAACTTGGTTCTCTGCAACACTGTTGTCTGGGCATTAATTATGATATTACATTTGGCGACGAGGATACACGGGTCCTTCACGGGTCCTAGTCATTCAAATTCCACAGCCGATTTCGGCAGCCAGGGGAGTCAGTGGCTACTTTTGTTTCTCAACTGAGATGTTTTTCTGAACATTGCGACTTTGGAGACGCACTTGATCGGATGCTGAGGGACAGATTAGTGTGCGGGATCAAGGGTGATGCAATCCAGCGGCGGCTGCTGGCGGAAAAAACATTGGATTTAAAGAAGGAGCTGGAAATAGCTCAAGCTATGGAATTGGCGGCGCTGCACACGAGCGAGATACAGGGAGCTACGTCATCGCCCTCTAATACCTGTTAATTTACATTTTACATACTGGTATTTGTGGGGACTACAAATTAACAGTAAACCAGGTCTCCAGACTCGATGCGTATCCAATCCCCAAAATAGAGGACCTTTTTGCCACATTAACAGGGGGTCAGTCTTTTACAAAGCTGGACATGAGTCAGGCATATCAACAGCTGTTACTGGACGATAAGTCAAAGGAATACTTAACAGTCAACACACACAGGGGCCTGTACCGTTACAATCATCTTGCTTTTGGGGTATTCTCCGCCCCGGGAATTTTTCAGAGAACAATGGAGACTCTTCTCCAAGGCCTGCCACATGTGCTGATATATCTGGACGATGTACTCATCACAGGCCGGAGCAACACGGAGCATTTGCGGAACCTGGAGGAGGTTTTGCGGCAGTTTTCCATGGCTGGCTTGAAGCTGAAGCGGGAAAAATGTGTCATTATGGCTCCGGAGGTTGAATACTTGGGGCATAGAATTGAATCGGACGGGTTGCATCCCACCACAACTAAAGTTCAGGCGATTGCTGATGCCCCTGTGCCACAAGATACTACTGAGTTAAAGTAATTCTTAGCAATGATAAATTATTACCACAAGTTCCTGCCAAATGCAGCAACAATGTTAGTTCCCTTACACCTCTTACTGTGTAAAAATGTTCCCAGGCGATGGAATGCAGAACAAGAGGCTGCATTCAATTCAATCTAAGCGCTTACTACAGTCCTCTAACTTACTGGTCCATTTTGACTCTCGGAAGCCCCTAGTGGTGGCTTGCGATGCCTCCCCGTACGGCGTGGGAGCAGGATTATCTCATGTCATGAAAGATGGTACAGAAAGGCCGATTAGCTTTGCTTCACGCAGCCTAGCGCCAGCAGAGCGCAACTATTCGCAATTGGACAAGGAAGCCCTCGCAATTATCTTTGGTGTAATAAAATTTCACCACTATATTTATGGCCACCACTTCACAGTCACTACAGACCACAAGCCACTTATGGGTTTGTTGAGGGAAAACAAAGCAATACCACCGTGATTGTGCCGCCACAGGGCAAGGAGAAGGTTATCGAACTTCATGCCGCGCACCCAGGTATGTCACGAATGAAGAGTAGGGCACGCAGTTTAGTGTGGTTGCCGAATATGGACGCTGCTATTGAGGCAACAGTCAACCAATGTCACGCCTGTCAGAAAGTCCGACACTTACCAGCTGCAGCGCCATTACAGCCGTGGAGTTGGCCTGCGACCCCCTGGTCACGTCTGCATGTAGACTTTGCCGGTCCCTTTATGGGAAAGATGTCATTAATCATTGTGGATGCCCACTCCAAATGGATCGAAGCACATGTGAAGCACAGTGGGGCGGTTGCGTCACACGTTTTCCACTCATAGCCTGCCGGATATGTTGGTCACTGATAATGCCACAACATTCACAAGCGACGACTTTCAGAAGTTCGCAGGACTCAATGGTTTCCAACATGTAACAGTCTCCCCCTACCACCCTGCATCCAGTGGGCTCGCGGAGAGGGCTGTACAGACAGTGAAAGAGGGACTGAAAAAGATGGACGGAGGCACACTGGAGACTAAGCTGGCTCGTTTCCTGTTTAAATACAGAATCGCACCCCATGCGACCACTGGAGTGTCACCAGCAGAGCTCTTAATGGGCAGGAAACTCAAATCGCACCTGGACTTGGTTCATCCAGGGTTGAAGGAGCGGGTGCTGAGAGCACAACAGTCACAAAAACAAGCTCATGACATGCATGCCAAGGCCAGAATCTTGCAGGAGGGGGACCCCGTATATGCCTTTAACTTTGGAAGTGGAGAAAAGTGGCTTCGGGGTTCAGTGGTTGAAAAGTCAGGTCCAATATTGTTCAGAGTCAAACTCAATAATGGCCGCATAATCCGACGGCACCAAGATCACCTGCGCGCCTGTGCCAACCAGGATGAAGTTCCACCCGCTGTGCCACAGACACTAGAGAGCACCCCCAAGACTACACCCCCACAGGGACTCCAATAGTGGGTGGAGATGGAACTGCACAAGGCTTTGAAATTCAAGAGGCTCGAGAGGACAACCAGACTGCCGAAATGCCAAGGGTGCCTGGCTGCATGGAACAGCCCCAATGTCGGTCTGAACGACCACGGAAAGCGCCTGACAGGGTGAACTTGTAACCAAATCATAGCCATTGAGTCTTGAAGTGGTTTGTTTAAGACTTGATGGGTTACAAACTTGAGAGGGAGGAATGTTGTAGTTGGTGCAGTATATGCCTTTTCCCAGTGGAAGCCCCCAGTGGAAGGTTGACCCCGGAAGTGAGAGAACGAGAGACTCATGTTGTTGAACTTAGAATGTTAGCACGTGAAGTGCTGTGTTGAGTTTACAGTAAACTTGGTTCTCTGCAACACTGTTGTCTGGGCATTAATTACGATATTACACCTTCCAAGCAGTTAAGGGGTCTGCTCCAGCTTACCTACAAAAAATCATCAGACCCTACACCCCTGCCAGACCTCTTCGTTCGGCCTCCACAGGCCGCTTGGCGCCTCCCCCTCTCTGAACTTCCACCTCCCGCTCACGACTACTGTTGTTCTGGCTCCATGGTGGTGGAAAGAACTCCCAGTGGAGGTCAGAACAGTAGAATCTCTTTCCATCTTCAAGCGCAAACTGAAGACGCACTTCTTCAAGCTGCACCTCTCCCTGTCCCTCCCTACCTCCCTGTAAACCTTAATTGTTGTCTTTCTGTGATATTTATTTGTGTATCAGGATGTTTAGTTTGGCTAGGTAAGCAGTGTTTGGCTAGGTAAGCGGTTTGTTCATACATTTGCGTGTTGCGGTATTACAATTTAAAAAAGAAAGGAAAACAAAATAAAAGAAAAAAAAGATGATCAAATAAGCCCTGGTCCTTATCTTCGTTGTGCAGGTAGCAGTTGAAATTGCACATCCCTCTAGGGTCTTTCAGCGCACTTATCCCTGGTTATGGGTTTGCACTTTGTTGTACGTCGCTCTGGATAAGAGCGTCTGCCAAATGCCATTAATGTAATGTAATGTAATGAAATATATAAACACCCCTCTGCACTTTACCCTCATATTCATTGTTTCATTTCAAATCCAATTTGCTGGTGTACAGAGCCAAAGGAACAGAAATTGTACCACTGTCCAAATACTTATTGACTGCACTGCACAGAAGCAGCCATCATGGGATTCACTCTGTCCTTTTCTTTATGTCTCTCCAGAACATGACTTTACCACACACAATGTGATAACCACAAGTGCAGTCACCAAGGGTACAACATTTACACATGGGTGTATTTGGTATTCACAATACATACTCCCTCAAAGAAAGAATGAACAAGTGAATCTTGAAGAAGTCAATCTCCAAACAGTAGAGAAAAGTCTCCAACAAACAGCGAGCCCAAACTTCATGCATTCTTATTCTAAACTACCCTGCGAGTGAGCAGCCATCAAGAATAATCATACCACCTGGAAGGGGAAAATAATCACAAGTGCTTTTCCACACAGAAAATAAACAATTTCTGTCATATAATGATGAACTTACGTTTGATCTTGCATGCGATAAGAGCAGCCACACAGCAGAGCAGGAGGAGAACCCCAAAGGAAACAGCGAGTGGGACCAACATAGACGGAGACTTCCTATCACCGAGACAAACACTCACATGATCGGTTATGTCAACATATTCATTTACACTGGTGACTAATGGAGAGTGCTTTGTTCTAGGTTATCCATCTGTGCTAGTGGTAAATGGTAGGCATCGTGCCTTTAGCCAAAGCGCTGTACAATTGATGCTACTCATTTACCCATTCACATACACACACACAGCAACAGCGATTGGCTGCCATGCAAGGCACCAACCAGCTCGTGAAGAGCAATTGGGGGTAAGGCGTCTTGCGCAGGGACACTTCGAAATACGATCTTCGAAAGACCAGATCAATTGGTAAACCTCCAACTGCCAGACGACTGCTCTTATCTCCTGAGCCAATTTTGCCCATAATGTAGCTAATGTTGGCTACATTGATGATTAAGTTTATCAGAGATTCAAAGAAAACATTTACTGAACTGAGGGTACCTTGGTAATATATTGTTATACGATACTGTGCAAAAGTTTTAGGCAGGTGTGAAAAAATGCTGTAAAATAATAATGCTTTCAAAAATAGAAATGTTAATAGTTATCAATGAACAAAATGCATGAACAGAAGAATTGAATGAACAGAAGAAAAATCTAAATCAAATCAATATTTGGTGTGACCACCCTTTGCCTTCAAAACAGCAGCAATTCTTCTAGGTATACTTGCACAAGGTTTTTGAAGGAACTCGGCAGGTAGGTTGTTCCAAACATCTTGGAGAACTAGCCAAGTGCATAGTTGAGTCGCTTGGCCTTGTATCCACGTCAGAGGTATGGCTTTTTGGCCGCAATTCTTCCATGAAGACCACTTCTGACCAGACTTCTCCGCACAAGAGATGGGTGTACGTCCCACTGCTTTCTGCCAATTCTGAGCTGATGGCACCGCTGGACATCTTCAGATTGCCAAGGGAAGCAAGCATGATGTGTCTTTCATCTGCTCCACTAAGTTTCCTAGGCTGACCGGTTTACGGTCCTCAACATTCCAAGTTTCTTTGTGCTTCTTCAACAGAGCTTGGACAGCAACCCTTGCTGATGCAGTATAACTATCTGTTTTCAGCAACCTCACTTTGGAAGCAGAGTTTGGCTGTTCCTCACCCAGTTTTAACCCTCCTCAAAGCGTGGTCACACCAAATATTGATTTGATTTAGATTTTTTTTGTTCACTCACTTTGCAATTTGTTAATTGATAAAAATAAACTATTAACATTTCTATTTTTGTACAGTACTGTATAATTTCATTATTTATTTTGTGTCACCCCAATTATGATGCAGCATGGCTATTGTTTACTTACAAATGATATGTTGATCCTTCTTGTTTTTGTTTTGAAATCCCATTCTCCTTTTCAGCTGTGGATGCAGGAATTGGTTCTACTTGAGCCGTGGATGTCGTTGTCATTTTAGAATCGACTAGATATTCAAGAAAGGTTAAAATGATATGCATTAAATTAAATATGTATCACCAATGACTTACATTCAACTTCAAATATCCTTTCACAGACCATGATGCAGACCATGACCTGACCTGCATCAACATTCAGTTTCACTGGAACCCGATTATCTTTGTGGGAGGAAGACTGCTTCACTCCACAATAGTACAAGCCTGTGTCGTTTCCTGTGAGGTTTCTGATGGTGACAACAAGCTCTCTGTTGGAAGGGTCATCTCTGATCTGAGTTCTGTCTTCTTTTTTTTTGTCATTAGTGTTCACCTCGGGGCAGCAGACTTCCGCACCTGAATCTTTACACCAGTATTTAACACTCTTTGTGTAATCTGCAGCATACTGACCTGTGGTTGTTTTACTGCTGGATGCCATGCCAGTTACACTCACAGGCTCATGGAGATCAGGTCTGGTATCATCTAGAGGAATGTACAATTTTGAAACAAATGATTGCCACAGTCTGAATAAAATGGCAAAGTTCCTTTGTCAAGCTTTGTTTTTTTTTATTTCAGATTTTTCCCTTTTTCTCGCAATTTGGTAGCCAATTGTACCCTATCTTATCCAATCAGTGTTAGCTGGGGGATACACCGCCCACACCCCGTCCCTCGGTGGCCCGAAGGGATCTGGCGATCCGAGAACAACACGCCTTCTTCAAGCCGTCTCATCTCATGCTCGTGACCGTGACCGTGATTCTGAGGCGCCCGGAGTGCTGTTATGGTAAAGATCCGCTAACCCTGCCAAGTCCCTCCCTCTGGAGCAGCGAGCCAATTATGCCGCTCCACGGGAGCCGCATAATTGGCTTTTGGCAGGACCGGGAATCGAACCCCGGTCCTTGGCGTGAAACTGCTGACTGATTTTCCCACCTTGGTCTATTTGCGAATGATACTTTGGTTTGGATTGGTTGCCAATGTGAACTAAAGGTTTACATTCATTACACTGTTAAGAAATTAACACTGTTTTGATTGCTCCATACCTTCATTGACTTGAACATGCACCAAGGCTTGTTCATCCAAGGCAAATGATCTTTCTATTCCACAGTCGTATTGCCCCTTATCATCCTTGGTGAGGTCCGTCATAGTGATGTAAAATGCGCCCTCTGTTTTATTATCTCTGATAGTGATCCTGCTGTGAGTATCTTCACTGGTACTAACCAGTTTAGAACATGGAAGCAGCGTATTGACTTTGCACCAGTATTTGACAGAGTTGGTGTAAGATTTGTCATATTTACACTGGACTGTTACATTTCCTTTGGTGTGACTTATCACCTTCTCCGGTCCCCATACACTTACAGAGTAGGCTCCTAAAGAAAAAGCACAGAAGTGTTTTGTGTTAATGCTAAACTCTTCGTGTATTCTTTTTAGCACAATATAATGTTGCGAAAATGGCAAAGAAAAAATGGTTTACATTAATGCTGTACATCTGTTCAAACAACATTTATTTGTCATGAATGTGATCTCTGTGAATCATGTCCCAGTTATTACATAGAACATATTCAGCACCTTACCACAAGCACATTACTTAATTCAACTATAACAGAACATTTACATGTTACATGAACACATTTGCAAGAGCTTACTCTTGATGTACACTTGAGGTCATTATAAGCCTTATATTAACATTTTATTTTAGTTTCCATACTTCTGCTAGACAGTAATTTTGTGGATAAAATGTGTTGTTAATACATCACAGTATTGCAAAAACTAACAGTACTTTGTCTTGTACTAAAATAATGAATTATATCAGCCTATTAAAATCAGTGTAAAATTTGAACTGAACAATGGGAAGACATTTACCTGTAAGGAAGGACAAGACAAAAGCTAACCTCATTGCTTTTGGAGCTGAAGGCTTCTGTTCTTCAGTGGAGCTTGTGTCTGAGAGAAACAGGAACTATTTCTGTATCCTTCGCGCTTCTGGCTGGGTGTATGTTGTCATAAACTGAGTAAAGGAAATGACATGCAAATATAGCAAGGTTGAGGCTGTAGGTTTCTGCCCCCATTAGGACTGCGAATCTGGTACTTTCATTGATATTGACCTGTTCATATGGACCATTTTATGATTAAGTTAATGTATTGTAATATATGATGTAATATAGTATACTGTACATCATCTATATGTATACTTCATCACTATTGCTGGATCTTTATATACTGATCCATGTACAAATGTGTGTGTGCATGTGTGTGACTCGTGTGTGTGACTCGTGTTGTAGAAGATAACAGGCAGTGCTGAGTGTACGGCTGCTTGGTAACTTCATAGCAGTGAGCAATACGTGGGCACCCAGTGGACTCATCATTGGTTCTCTGTGATTCTCCCCTATCATCTGCACTATGTCCAGTAATCTGTAGCACATTCTGTTTCAATGTCTGGTGGAGGCAATAGTAGTGAGCATTTCCTGTTGGGTAAGTGAGGCTTTATGCCTCTGCACCTCTCTGTTTCTCAGCAGGCCACAAGAAGCAGACGGTCTGTCTTCTGCTTTCTGAGGACGGGGTAACCACACATCTGGCGGAGATGGAGGCAGCATGCAGTGGACTTCTACGCTGCCTCTATCGGGCGGAGAGCTGTGTTCAGGAGGGTGCTGCAGAGCTGCTTCAGGGGCTTCCTGGGCCAGGACCAGGGAAGCAGGCAGCTGTGGATGCTGACATGGGCCTGGAGGAGCTCACTGCAGCGCTTTGGCAGTTAGATTCTGGCCCCTCTCCTGCCAGTGATGGGTTACTTCTAAATACACTGCTGGTGCCTGCTGGGGGTTGATTTTCAGGAGGTGCTGCTGGAGCATTAGTAACAGGGTTCACTGCCAGATTACTGCAGTCAGGCAGCTCTTTTCTTTCTTCCAAAGAAGGGGGATTTGGTGCTGCTTAGGAACTGGAGTCTGGTTGCATCAATGATAAAACATTCAAGGGCAAACACATTTAATTGCACAACTGTATCAGTAGCCAGCCTAGTTAATAGAGCCAATTAGTAGCATAGAAATAGCATATTTCAACTTAGACATATCAGGTCCAGGGCTGGGGAACCGAACGCAATCAGGAAATACACAGAATAGCAGGTTTTATTCATTTCCAAGCAGGTTAAACAAGTCAATCGCTAGCAAACTGATACAATAAGGATAATCCAAAACAGAGTCGATATCACAGGCAAAAGTTAATTAACCAAAAAGCAGTCCGACTGTGCAACAGTACAAAGGAGAATCCAGATCAAAACGTTGGAAAGTCAGAGGTAAGCACATAACAATCTGGCAAAGGAATATGGGAAACAAAGGGGTATAAATACATAGGTGAATTAACTAAAATGACAAACAGAAACTAATGAATGAATGGGAGGACTATGGAATGAGCTGATGGACAAAAGACACAAGCACAAAACAGGTAACAGAAATGCCATGCAATCCAGAATCCATACATTTGGATTGTGTTTATTCAGGCAAAAATACTCTTTACACCAGCACTGTTCAATACATAACAATGGGTTTTTCTTCCATTAAAGCCAAACCCACATGGTTCAATTTCAGAGAGACTACAAAGCAAGCAAAGTGTCAACACGTCAATCAGCTGTTGTTGTGATATCTTGTGCATTTTGTGTAACCAAATGGAAAAATTAGTCGTTGACAAAACTTAACGTAGGTCTTAATGGGAGACCAGGCTTGCACTTGGTAAATGGTTGGCATTCATATAGCACCTTTATCCAAATTGATGCTTCTCATTCACCCATTCATACACACACTCACACACCAACGGTGATTGGCTGCCATGCAAGGCACCAACCAGCTCATCAGGAGCAATTGGGGATTAGGTGTCTTGCTCAGGGACACACCCAGGATGGGATCAAACCTGCAACTCTCTGACTGCTCTTACTGTCACAACGGCGGAGCAGAGGAACCATAGGCAGGGCATGGGAGTGAGGGCGGTCTAACTAATAAACATCAGGTGAGACACATAAAAGGGCAATAATACAATAACAAGGCATGCATGAAGATGCGGACTGGATTCACAAAGACACACATGAAATTCGCTGAATCAAGGTAGACAATCACAGTTAGAACAGGGAGGTGGAGCTACAGAGCAGTGCAGAAATAGAGAATATTAATATGTTACGTGATTAAACTATAAATCCCAAAACTAGTGAATGTTACTTTGTTAGTTAGACAAACATAGTGTGTTAATGTAATTAGGACTGTATAAATTCTGTGTTAGTTGGGGTTAGTATATTAGTGCTATCTATGAACATGAAATGGAGAGAAAGCAGGAAGTAAGAAAATGGAGACTGAGAAGGAATTGTGGGAAACCGGAAAATGACGAAACCACCTGAATAGTGAAGCATGCAGACAGGGAAGTGACTTGGGCTGAGAAAACATTAAGACACAGACATCACAGGGGACGACAAGTGCAAAAACTAATAAATGAAAACAAAAACACAGAATAAACTAACCAACAAAACTCAGGATCATGACACTTATCGCCTGAGCCAATGTCACACTTCCTACTGCAAATGATCCCACCTCCTCTCTTTCTTCATTGGGCACCTGATAGAACCAATCACATCTGATGCTGCCCTCTTTCCAATAAATATAACTCCTATGTGAAAGTATTCACAGGACCATCACAATGAGGAGACAACTGTGGGAGAGGTCTGTGGAGAGCCTGAAACAATTGTTTGTTTTTCAGTGTGGCAGGTGGGAGGGTCTGCTTGGGGCAGTAAGGGGTTGGTGTACAAGCCTGGGAAATCAAGGTAGGTGTATTTCGGGGTGCCAATGTATAGGGTGTTAGAGAAAGGGAGAAGGGGAGAGGGTGCTTGATAAAATTTCCATTCATACCCTCTCACTTGTGCATGATGTACCAACATTTGTGTTATTGTGGGGGATTGGTTAGGCCCTGTGTCATGCTGATGGGAGGCTGCATCTGTGTGTTAATCCACTCACCGAGCACTTTATTCGGTAGATTTTCACTTTAATACACCTACTTATTCATGCTATTATCTAATCAGCCAATTGTGTGACAGCAGTGCAATGCATACAATCATGTAGATACAGGTGTGGAGCTTCAGGTAATGTTCACATCAACTGTCAAAATGGGGAAAAATGTGATCGAAGTGACTTTGACTGGAATGATGGTTGGTGACTGGGTGGTTTGAGCATCTCAGAAACTGCTGATCTCCTGCGATTTTCACACACACTAGTCTCTAGAGTGCAAAGAATGGTGCAGTTCTGCAGACAGGAACGCCTTGCTAATGAGAGACGTCAGAGGAGAATGGCCTGACCGGTCAAAGCTGAATGCATATAACCACACATTACAACAGTGGTATGCAGAAGAGCATCTCTGAACACACAACACAAAATAAAGTACAATAAATAGCTAGTAGCTGTGTATGTAACATTTCTGTTTGCAGATTAGTCATCAAGCTCATTCTGTAAAGACACTTCTGACAACAAGTTACGGATGTGGCCACAGTGGTGACCGTGGTGGGGTTGGTAGAGAGAGAGATAGAGAGAGATAGAGAGAGATAGATAGAGAGAGAGAGAGATAGAGAGAGAGAAGGAGCCTGAGAGAAAGAGAAGTGTGAGAGAAAGGGAGAGAGAGAAGGAGCCTGAGAGAGAGAGATAAAGAGACATAAAGGTTCGCTCAGAAAACAGAAAAAGCTCACTACAATTTAGAAAGCACAGAGGTGGGCTCTGTCAAGTCTGTTCAGTGGGGAGTGTTTTTCATGACTCTCTGTTCAATTTAGACTGCAGCTGTTGTTTAATGTGCAGTACATCAGTTAGACACTTGAAGAAATGTTATTTTTTATTTTTGAACTCACATTAACATTTTTTGTGATCCAAAGTTTTTTTATTTTGATAGTTCTTTATACAGAATATTTAACGGGTATTTCTTTTTTTTTCCTTTCTGCCAAAACATCCCCCCCCCATAAACATTCAACATTTCCCTTTATACATTTGTATTCATTAATACAAAGCCTGTGACGTCTTTGCTTTTTATAAAAATGTAATTTGGACATTGAGGCAATGAGCCTATCCGTGATACCTTTAATATTCAGTTATACATAAACTTAGTATATAGTCACAACAAAGTAACAAACAAAGTAAATGGTTTGGAGCCAGCATTTACTCTTTATCTAACATAAGTTTTGAGTCCAAGGGAACACGGCGTCAGACACGGGTCCTCCATGGTATGGCAACGGGGAGGATAAAGGAAGTGCCAAGCTCACCCACCTGGAGTCCTGGGAATGCATATGAGAGAGAGAACCACACAAACACACACACACACACACACACACACACACACACACATACACGAGCACACACATGCACAGACACGCAGACACAGACACCTATACACACAGAGACACACACAGACACAAAGACACACACATGCATGCATGTACATTATATTAAAAAAAAAAATCACATTCAAATTGTTAGAAGTTCTATTGTTTGAAGAAGCTCTATACTTTAGGGATATAACCACAGATTTTATCGTCTCACCAGAAACTTGTTGAACATTAATTGCAGTGACCAAGTGGACAAATAAAATACTGTGACAATGGATGTTCATGACTGTAAAATAGCACTTGAAACTTCTGGCTCCAAACAGACTCTGCTTTGTTTAAGGAAAGTGAGTTTAGCAGGAACATATAATAATCTGGTGAGTCTATAGAATCTGTGGTGTGTCTTTCCCATTATACGGGCTGTTATTGCACTAGCTGTCAATAACAGTATTGTTAAATAGAGTACAGTCCATAAGTATATGAGGTATTTACGGAAAGTGGCCCACGTGACAGTAGCGGTGTTGCCATTTTTATTCTCAGAAAGAGAACTGGCCAAGCGATGATAAACCACTTCCTCTTTGAAGTCTTATGCTCAATGGTTCTAGGCAGTATTGTTACAGTACAGTCCATAGGTATTAGGACAGTGACACACACTCTACTCCAGCAGACAAACCTTTTTAATAAAACAATCACTATGGTTAAAATGCAGGCTTTAATTCTAGGGTTTTTACATCCATGTTGGGTAAATCGTGTTGGAATTACCGCGTAGGAATTCCTTTTTCTACATAGAATGCAGTAGCTATATTAGGTTATTTTAGGTAGGTGCATTTTATTATATGTTGAATGGAAACATCAACGTGGAAAAACCCAGAAGAACTGTTTAATTTCAATTGCTCCTGGACCACGCCATCATCTCTCACAGCATTCAATGAGCATTCAAAGTGGTTTGTATCCACCTTTCTAGTGACCACTAGAATTCACAGTACATTTTAAGGATATTTCTAGTGCCCTCAAAATGTGAGTAAAATTTGATTTTTGAATTCAGGCACTAGAACATGATGGCTGATAGGCAATGTAGTTTACTAGTTGGTGAATAGTGAGCCATTTTGGACACAAGAACAAGATGTTTCTGTATACTTCAGTATTCACCTGCTGCTGCCATCAGCAGTGACATCATCAATGAACACAAGTGAGCCAGCACCTGTGGCAGCCATACACGCCCAAACTATAACACCTCAACCACCATGGTCCTGTGGTTCTTTTGCAGTTCATTTCAGCCTCCACAGTTTGCTTTCTCCATCACTCTGGTACAGGTTAATCTTTGTCTCATCTGTCCATGACACTTTGTTCCAGAACTCTACAGGTTTTTAAACCAGGTACTTTACCATTGCTGAGCTCACCGCCATTGCTTCTTAACAATGTACCAAACAGTTGATTTTGACAGCCTAATGATGGCCTGCTTTACTGGTGTAGGGCCCCTGGAATATGTATGGTGCCATTTTATTTTGTTGACGAGAGGTTCGGTTACAATGAGTATCCGAACCTCCCGTCACCTTGGCGAGTTTAAGGAACAATAACTGAGTGGGGTTTGTCGAGGACCCGGCCCTAGGCCCCCCTGATGAGAGATTGACGGGGGATGGGTTAGGAAGGAATGCATTGTTAACCCCTCGCACACGCCATCGAGGTGGTAGCAAGCACGCCCGTAAGAGGAAAAATATGTGGTTCAGAGATAATGAGCAGCCATACTTGTCAGCGGAGGAGTCTGAAGTCGGGGGACTTAGATTTAGGGTTTTAAGGAGCAAGGTTAAAGTTCTGACTGAGGCCATGCATAGAATGAGTTCCAGCATAACCTTGGAGGAGATTCAACACGCTGAGCGAGCAGTCAGGGAATACCCCAACCCGACAGGGGAGGAGCACGATGCCTGGCTAAAGCAAAAAGATAAGGAAAACGGAAGGGATGTCAATACCGAAAGAATATTAAGAGGCTTTAAGGGCCTTCCTGATTATAATCTGATAATGTATTGGATAGATTCAAAGGACTAACAGTGGAGGAGTTAAAGGATGATTTACACTCAGCTATTGGCTGGATGTCCTTTGTAGATCCCTTAAGGCGCCGCGGAGAGGGGCACCTGAAGAGTGTGTTGAGATGGTGGAGGGCACTAACTTCTGGCTTGTATGAAGTCAAAGTTTGGAGAGAGTCCAAGGAGAGATTATGACAGGGAGACAAATACCAGTGATGAATAGGTTCATTAAAAAATTACATAAGAGCTAGTGTTTTTCCACTCGTATATTGAGATGGTGGAAATTCCCAACCGGAGGGGCACATAAGATAAAGTATTGGGGAAATTTCTTTTGAGGTATGAGAAAATGACAGTAGGACAAACAGAAGTAATGAATATGGTCATTAAAAAGTTGCATAAGAGATAAATGTCTTCCCACTCGATATATTGGGGACATTTCTTATCAAAAAAAGGTACACTCTTATACGGAAAAAGGATATTTAAGGAATAAGCTTTTAGACCTTAGGATAGCATCTTAGAATTTTGCTTGAGAAGATATCTATGGGCTGTTGAAGAGAGAGCAACGCAGGACAGCTGTAGTCAAGCTGGAGTGGCGCGCTCCCTCTGCGCGCCACTCCAGGATATGGATATGGAGAGAGGAGTGACGTACGCGATGCGGACTGAGCCCAAGAGTTGTGGCAGCGGGACTGATGTCGAAGAGGTGTTCATGCGCATCCCTCATCATACAGAAAAGCTGGTGAAAGAGTTAAAGGGCTTTTACGACATGCTTGGAGCCGTGAACTGCACCTGGAGGCCAACAGACGGGATGCGGGGTTCCTCCACGCTACAGAACACCTTCCTGCTGGACCCACGCAAGAACCTGAAGCCTGCCCCCCTAACCTCAGTGTCAGTGAGGAGAGGCATATTCTGCGGCTGCACTGCAAAACCCCCGACGTGTTCGAAGACATACCAGTGCACATCCCATACAACAGGCAGGAGAAGTACGAAGTGCAAAGTCACGTCTTTCGAAAGTCTGGGTCCTGATCCTGCCCCAGATTCCCAAACCAATGCAACTGTTCAAAGAGCTCATCAACAGCAAGGCGGAGGGATCAAATCCCGCAGAAAACGAGATGGCTATATTTAGGGCATGGGTGGTAATTATAATATTCTATCTAATATTCTATCTAATATATATCTATATTACTTGTAAAAGTAGGAAAAGTAGTATATAGAAGCTCAACGTTATAAGTTTCCCTTCAGTTTTATGTCTTTTATTTTTTAGTAAGATACTATATACGATATAAATAAGTAGTAGACTTTAGGGGTGTTCGTACCCATTGTATTAATGGAAGTTTTATCTCCATGAAGGGGGAGCCATAAGATAAGGTAAAGGCCAAAGAGGATGATGGGTATTTGAGGGGTGTACCTTGAATTTTAAACATCATGGTGGAAAGGTAAATTAGAAAGAGCTAAAGGGGTATATGTAACTTGCATGTGATCAGCAAACTGAAAGATGATATATACACTGTAATCTGTTCTTTTGATTGATTATAATAAAGTATATCTTACTATAATCATATGTGATAAAGATTCTTTTAGAGGAATACATTGAATACAGGACATTGTATACCAGATTTGCATCACACCCTTCACTTCGAGACTGGGCTGGAAGTTCAGTAGAACTTACCAGGGCTCCAGAACGTTCGGAGTACTTGAGTTCGTACCCGAGACACCTCATGGTGAGGTACTGCTTGTGGAAACGTGAGGTCTGAGCTCGGCAAGGGGTCCGTGGCTCACGACAGGTTACCCTGGCATTAACTCACTGGGGACTGGGGACAAAATGAGGAATACTGTGCCACGCTCTGACATTTGTGTCATTTTATCAAACTTTCTACACAGTGATTCCAAAGTGTTTCATATCTTTGTTTTCAGCACAAAATCAGCCACGATATTATGGCAACAGTAATTAGGTCAGAATCATATGTTGGTCGTAAATTGATCAAGAACCACACAAATTGTAAATAGTAGTTTTTATAAGGGTGGGGGTAGTGGGGAGAGCCAGTCGCGACTGAGACTAGTCCTGAGAGGGCGAACCCACAACGCGTATCGCCCCTCAACTCCAAGACCAAAACAGAACAGAAAATAATCCCTACTCCCAAACAACGGGAGGAACAAAAACTAACCCGTAGGCGATTCTTAGTAAGGAAACAGAAATAAAGCCAACAAAAACGGCTGAAGAAAAAAAAGCGACCCTTAAAACACAGGACGAGAATACCAACTGATAACTGTGCTTAAAGGCGAGCACAGAGAAAACCAAGAGTATTGAAAAGAAAGTACAATCTAGCACAAAACCGCTAGACAAGAAAATAAAACCACAAGACGCGGCTCGGGACAAAAAGGCAAACCAAAATACAAATACCAGGGACAACGTCCCTCTACCCCGGCTCACGCGAGCCCAAACAAAAGAAAACCCTTTTAGGAAGGCGCTGGTAACAAAATACCTTAACCACATGCCTTCCTTACCTTAAATTGTTGTTTGTGTAAATTGGGTATAACACACACCAGCACAGTACCTGACTCTGAACGACAAGAGTCTACCTTGTGCTTTTACCGGCTGAATGTCAGAGCGAACAGATAATACTCAAGCACTGAAGCCTAGTCAGGACTGGCTTTAAATGCTGTCATGGGAGGTAATTCCCCTGGCACAAATGAGGAACAGGTGTTCCTCGGTCCTCTGATGGTCACAATAGGAATTACCTCCCCCATGCAGGACCCCCCTACTAAGGAGTGGCCCCAGACACTCCTTCAGCCCCCTGCCTATGGAACTCCCGGATCAGTCCCTTGAGGGGACCCAACAGCGCTCCTCCGGACCAAAACCCTCCCAGTCGATGAGGTACTGCCTGCCTCTGCCTATGCGGCGCTCCGCCAATATGCGGCGCACGGTGTAGACCGGGCCCCCGTCAATGAGCCGTGGAGGTGGTGGAGAAACCTCCGCCAGGGCCAGCGCACTAGTAAGCACGGGTTTCAGGCGAGAGACATGGAAGGTGGGGTGAATCCTCATGGACCTGGGTAACTGGAGGCGCACCATGACTGGGTTGATTTTCCTTATGATTTTGAACGGTCCCACGTAGCGAGGGGCGAGTTTCCGGCATTCGACCCGCAATGGCAGATTGCGAGTGGATAACCATACCCGCTGCCCCACCCTGTAGGATGTGCCTATCGGCCAGCCTTTTATGGGTGGCGGTGGCCCGCAAGAGCGCGGCTCTCACCTTCCTCCAGGTGGTCCGGCACCACCGTATGAAGGCTTCCGCCGAAGGCACCTCTGCCCCCCGCTCTAATTCCAGGAACAGTGGTGGCGCGTATCCAAACTGTGCCTTGAAAGGCGAAAGTCCCGTGGAGGCATTGCGCAACGAGTTGTGTGCGTACTCTGCCCACGTGAGTTGTCGACTCCAGGACGTGGGGTTGGCCGCGGCTAGACACCAGAGAGTGTTCTCCAAGGTCTGGTTCGTACGTTCTGACTGCCCATTGGTCTCCGGGTGAAAACCCGATGAAAGACTTACTGAGGCGCCTACCAGGGAGCAGAACGTACGCCAGAACCGTGAAGCAAACTGCGATCCACGGTCAGACACCACGTCCTGGGGGAGACCGTGTATTCTAAACACGTGGTCGACAACTAACCACGCAGTCTCCGCTGCTGATGGTAGTTTGGGCAGCGCCACAAAGTGCGCCGCCTTAGAGAAGCGATCCACCACCACCAGAATGACCGTCTTGCCATCAGAGGGTGGCAACCCCGTGATGAAATCTAATGCGATACGGCTCCACGGTCTTCCTGGGGTGGGTAGCGGACGCAATAGCCCTGAGGGAGCCTGGTGGGAGTTCTTGCTCTGAGCGCAGACCGGACAGGCGGACAAAAACTCCCGGATGTCCCTCTCCATGGTACGTCATGGTGAACAAAAAAAGCGCAAAGAACAACGCCCAGCGCGCCTGGCGCGAATTGCGTGTCTTTGCGGTTTGGATGTACTCCAAATTTTTATGGTCCGTCCACACCGTGAAAGGGTGTTCCGCCCCTTCCAACCAGTGACGCCACTCCTCCAGGGCTAATTTGACCGCTAATAATTCCTTGTCCCCTACGTCATAATTCCTGTCAGCCTGGGACAGAAATACTCGCAGGGATGGACTTTTTGATCTTTCGGAGACCACTGTGAGAGAACAGCCCCCACCCCCAGTTCTGAGGCGTCTACCTTCACAATAAACGGCAGCGACGGGTTTGGAGTTATAAGAATAGGCTCTGAACAGAACCTCCTCCACGAATGCTGCTTCCGCCCGAGGTGTCCACACAAATTGTGCCGGCGCATTTTTCTTAGTGAGCGCGGTAATGGTAATGACCACAGAACTAAAATTCCGGATGAAACGCCGATAAAAATTGGTGAACCCCAGGAATCTCTGCACTTGCTTAACAGACTCCGGGGAGGGCCAATTTTTAACGGCGTTAATTTTCTTCGGATCCATTTCTATTTTGCCCGCAGACACAATAAAACCCAGAAAGGAAACTGAATCCGAGTGGAACACACACTTCTCTGCCTTTATGAACAGGCGAGCCTCCAATAGGCGTGTCAAAACCTGCTTTACATGAAGAATGTGCTCAGAGAGAGTGGCAGAGAAGATCAGAATATCATCTAGATAGACAAACACAAATTTCTCTAGCATCTCCCTGAGCACATGGTTTACCAGCGCCTGGAATACAGCGGGGGCGTTGGTGAGGCCAAGTGGCATTACTAAGTATTCATAATGACCGGAGTGAGTGTTAAAGGCGGTCTTCCACTCATCGCCCTCCCTTATGCGCACCAAACTGTACGCATTCCGGAGGTCCAGTTTAGTGAATACAGCCGCCATTTTATAATAATCATTCGGCAGATGCTCTTATCCAGAGCGACATACAGTTTATTAGGCTAAGCGGGAGACAATCTTCCCCTAGAGCAATGCAGGGTTAAGGGCCTTGCTCAAGGGCCCAACGGCTGTGCGGATCTTATTGTGGCTACACCGGGATTAGAACCACTGACCTTGCATGTCCCAGTCATTTACCACTACGCTACAGGCCTCCCCAACTAAAGATGCCAAAACAAAGGTGCCATTTTTCAAAACATTTTTAGTTACCTGCACAAGGGGGCATCACATTCTTTGGTAACTTACAAACGCGCATTACTGGATATTCACACGAACACAAAGAGAAGTTGCAATACAGCACACATATCGTAAGAAATACACTTGCTCTTGGAGTTGGTATGTTTAGCTCAGTTATTTCTGCTTTTTCCTCAAACATAGAAAAAGTATGCAAATATTGATTGTGCGAGGACACCCAGTTTTAGAATCCTGGCTACACCACTACACATCACGTATGTATTAATTTGAGATGCAACGGTTCGAGTGTGGGGATTAAAAACACGCATATTGCTGAATACTGAAAGAAAGCTGGAGAAGTTGCAGTAGACACGGACAAAATGCACTTACTCATGACATCCGTGCCATTTTCCGTAATGAAACATGTTCCCTGATGAAAAATGTTTACCTCAAAAGAAGTAAATATCCTATGTTTCTGTATGTCATTGTATCGTGCTTTACTGTTGCTGTTCTCGCCCCTCCCCTGCCAGATAATAATTATCAACTTTCACATTCACATTTTAATGAGTAAAGATTAAGAAATTGGAGTGGTCTTACTCATCATGCATGGCAAAGGTTTCTGGCAAAATCTCACAAAGTGAACCATCCAAATAGAAAGGAAAGTGACAGGGTGGCCTGTAGTGTAATGGTTAAGGTAAATGACTGGGACAGGCAAGGTTTGGAGTTTGAATCCCAGTGTAGCCACAATAAGATCCGCACAGCCATTGGGCCCTTGACCAAGGCCCTTAACCCCGCATTGCTCCAGGGGAGGACTGTCTCCTGCTTAGTCTAAACTGTACGTCTGTACGTCGCTCTGGATAAGAGCGTCTGCCAAATGGCTTTAATGTAATTAATGTAAAAGTTGATCTCATCTTGTGGGTGCCAAACTAGTTTGGTCCTCACCAATTGACATCAAATGCAGATGGCTCTCCTAAAATCAACTCTTTTGCTTGCTCTTTTATGCATGAACTAAAGATGAAACTTAATACACTTGTCGAAGAAATATTTTTAGCAGCCAATTGTCCAATTACTTTGGGTCGTATACAATTAATATACTGAGCAAAACATTAGAAAATGAATAAAATAATAATTATGAACTTACTTTTGATCTTGAATGCAAAAACATTCATAGGATGGATTGTCAACCAGTCTGGTGTGTATTTCTACCTTGTGCCCATTGCATTCTGGAGCAGGCTTTAACTCCCCTGGGATCCTGAGCAGAAATAAGCAGGTTAGATAATGGACGGATGGACGGATGGATGGATGGATGGACAAACACTCTCAAAGAGACAGGCTCTGTCAGATAAACATTCATTTGCAGTCCTCATAAATGGAAAGTGATTTATTTTGGGTCATCCATCTGTGCTCTTGGCTACATTGATCTTTAAGTTAATCACAGATTTGAAGAAAACATTTGCTGAATTATATTGACATATAATTTGATAATTTTTTGTTATAATGCAGTATGGCTGTATGTCCTGCAGTAGCCTTTGAAAATAGTTGTCACTGTTGAACGCTTACAGTGACTTATTATATTTGTTATTTATTTTTGATTATGGTTTACTTACGGGCGATTATTTGGGTTTCTTGATCCTTCTGGTTTTTCTGCTGAAATCCAATTCCCCTTTTCTGTTTTCCCTGCTGTGGATGCAGGCATTGATTGTACTTCAGTCTTGGATGTGGTTGTAATATTAGAATTTACTTAAAGTATCCTTTCTGAAACCATGATACAGTGACAGCACACTTACATGCATCAACATTCAGGTTCACTGGAACCCGATTATCTTTGTGGGAGGAAGACTGCTTCACTCCACAATAGTACAAGCCTGTGTCGTTTCCTGTGAGGCTTCTGATGGTGATCACAAACTCTCTATTGGAAGGGTCATCTCTGATCTGAGTTCTGTCTTCTCTTTCTTTGTCATGAGTGTTCACCTCGGGGCTGCAGACGTCCGCACCCGAGTCTTTACACCAGTATTTAACACTCTTTGTGTAATCTGCAGCATACTGACCTGTGATTGTTTTACTGCTGGATGCCATGCCAGTTACACTCACAGGCTCATGGAGATCAGGTCTGGTATCATCTAGAGGAATGTACAATTTTGAAACAATTGATTGCCACAGTCTGAATAAAATGGCAAAGTTCCTTTGAAAAGCTTTGTTTTGTTTCCCTTTTTCTCCCAATTTGGTAGCCAATTAAACCCTATCTAATCCAATTAGTGTTAGCTGGTGGATACACCGCCCACACCCCATCCCTCGGCACGCCTTCTTCAAGCTGTCTCGTCTCAGGCTCGTGACCGTGATTCCGAGGCGCCCGGGGTGCTGTTATGGTAATGGCGATCCGCTAACCCTGCCAAGTCCCTCCCTCTGGAGCAGCGAGCCAATTATACCGCTCCACAAGAGCCGCATAATTGGCTTTTGGCAGTTCCTCGGTGTGAAACTGCTCACTGATATTCCCACCTTGGTCTATTTGCGAATGATACTTTGGTTTGGATTGGTTGCCAATGTGAACAAAAGGTTTACATTCATTACACTGTTAAGAAATTAACACTGTTTTGATTGCTCCATACCTTCATTGACTTGAACATGCACCAAGGCCTGTTCATCCAAGGCAAGTGCTATTTCTATTCCACACTTGTATTGCCCCTCATCATCCTTGGTGAGGTCCGTCATAGTGATGTAAAATGCGCCCTCTGTTTTATTATCTCTGATAGTGATCCTGCTGTGAGTATCTTCACTGGTACTGACCAGTTTAGAACATGGAAGCAGCATATTGACTTTGCACCAGTATTTGACATGGTCGGTTTAAGATTTGTCATATTTACACTGGACTGTTACATTTCCTTTGGTGTGACTTATCACCTTTTCCAGTCCCCATACACTTACAGAGTAGGCTCCTAAAGAAAAAGCACAGAAGTGTTTTGTGTTAATGCTAAACTCTTAGTGTATTCTTTTTAGCACGATATAATGATGCCAAAATGGCAAAGGAAAAATGGTTTACATTAATGCTGTACATCTGTTCAAACAACATTTATTTGTCATGAATGTGATCTCTGTGAATGATGTCCCAGTTATTACATAGAACATATTCAGCACCTTACCACACGCACATTACTTCATTCAACTATAACAGAACATTTACATGTTACATAAACACATTTGCAAGAGCTTACTCTTGATGTACACTTGAGGTCATTATAAGCCTTATATTAACATTTTATTTTAGTTTCCATACTTCTGCTAGACAGTAATTGTGTGGATAAAATGTGTTGTTCATTAAAACTCTGGCATTGCAGAAACTAACAGTACTTCGTCTTGTACTAAAATAATGAATTATATCAGCTTATTAAAATCAGTGTAAAATTTGAACAGAACAATGGGAAGATGTTTACCTGTGAGGAAGGATAAGACAAAAGCTAGCCTCATTGCTTTTGGAGTTGAAGGCTTCCATTCTTCAGTGGAGCTTGTGTTTGAGAGAAACAGAAACTATTTCTGTATCCTTTGCGCTTCTGGCTGGGTGTATGTTGTCATGAACTGAGTAAAGGAAAGGAGAATCCAGATCAAAATGGCGACAGCATCAGAAACCAGAAAACAGTTGGGGTACACAAAATGGGTCGGAATATAGGTCAAGCAGTCAGAAAAATGTTGGAAAGTCAGAGGTAAGCACATAGCAAAGGAATATGGGAAACAGAGGGGTATAAATACATAGGTGAATTAACTAAAATGACAAACAGAAACTAATGAATGAACGGGAGGACTACAGAATGAGCTGATGGACAAAAGACAGAAGCACAAAACAGGTAACAGAAATGCCATGCAATCCAGAATCCATACATTTGGGTTGTGTTTATTCAGGCAAAAATACTCTTTACACCAGCACTGTTCAATACATAACAATGGGGTTTTCTTCCATCAAGGCCAAACCCACATGGTTCAATTTCAGAGAGACTACAAAGCAAGCAAAGTGTCAACACGTCAATCAAAAGTGAGCTAAAGTATGGGCAAATCACTACATTCACAGGATTAAGTCTTTGTTGGTCATATTCTCCAAGGCACGTTACAGAACAAGCAAGGAGACTACAATTTCCATTTAAATAAGACAAGAACCAACTAACAAGAAGATTTAAAATCATCTGGGGGTGCACAAAGCCCCAACAAAATAAACAAAACCAACTCAAATTCAATAAACTCTGAAATTAACAAGATTAATAATAATTATTTTAAACAGTTTTAAAATAAAGCAACCCAAATACATGTATATTCCCAAGAGCCAGAGGAAAAGTTGATTTTAAAGGATATGCAAAGTAAATGTAGGTTTGTGGTTGCTTCCTAGTAGTGCGTAGGTAGGAACTTCACAAAGGTGTTGTAATCTAAATGTAGTTTCTGGGTTGACTACCGGGTAAGGCAGCAGATTTGGTATTTTGATGTCACATGCCCAGAATTGCTCCTGTTGCCACAGGATAGCAGAAATCTAGGAAGAAAAGAGCAATACACCGTCTTAGTATCAGTACACACAGCTGGGAGCCCATTCACTCGGAAACTTTGCCAGAACATCGATCATCCCTTTTTGGTGGAGATTGAGCACGAAGTCGACTACCGTGGAGCACTTGCTACAGCTCCCGGTGACAGAGAAACACAGAGACAAACAGCGGGTCAAGCAACAGCGGTTTGGAAAAAACGCTGCAAGATCGCTCACTCAGCCAAAGTGCCAGGAAATGGATCATCCCTTTTACGCAGGATCAGTAGGCAGAAAATGGCTCTCCAGGTTGTGGCAGTTGGCAGACCGGTAGGAGCATCGGGCGGGTGGCAGATTGTGCTGGGAGACTGACCCATTCCTCAAGTCTCAAGTCAACTGATGGTGATAATTCAATAAAGCTGGCAGTGATATCAGGGGGAAGATGGGAAAGAGAGAACAGGGACAAAAGAGTACCAAAACAAACGGCCCAAATGGCTTATAAACAGCAAGGCGAGGTGTCCATTATTAGTGGTAAACCAGACCACCCAGTCCTGACAGCGGCTGAGCCTTTTGCCTTGAGTGCTCCGCTCATAGCAGCGTAACTCGGGTTCATCTGTTCCATCCTCTGGGTTAAGCACAACCCCCTCTGGTGGCTCAAGGCCCCCAGCTAGCTCCTGCACCCGTTGAGGTTCCTGTTCAATTGATGCAGGCCCCCCTTGTGGATTCAGTTCAATTGGTGCAGGCCCTCCTCTGGCTCATAACTAGCTGGCTCTGGATTATTAGTGGGTGCCAGGGTTAGGTGGACTAAAGGAAAGAGAACTAGTGGATGATAGCCGGAACTGGGGATGAGGGAGCAGAAAGCACCCCAGGGGTACCTGGAGTGGGACCATATTTGCCCTCTGGATACAGACAAGCCATTCTGGCCGTACTTGTGTTACCACTGGTCAGCTGGTAGTCATGCATGTCGACTGAACAGCACATAGTGAGGGGACAGACCGGTACTACTGTGAGTGGTGTTATTGTAGACCTGAACTAGAGTTGGGAGCTAACAGGGCCATTGGGAATGAAACTCTTGGCCGATTGTACAAAGCAAAGAGAGAAGTGTTTGGGGTGGTACGCGGTGGTCTTGTGCTCCTATAAATAGTGCATAGGTGACTCAAGCTGACCTAACAGCTGAAACATTATTTCGGTGCAGCCAAGAGGTTGGATCAAGGACGATAGGACAGCCTTTGCTGTTGTTGTGATATCTTGTGTATTTTGTGTAACCAAATGGAAAAATTAGTTGTTGACAAAACTTAACGTAGGTCTTAATGGGAGACCAGGCTTGCACTTGGCAAATGGTTGGCATTTATATAGCACCTTTATCCAAATTGATGCTTCTCATTCACCCATTCATACACACACTCACACACCAACGGTGATTGGCTGCCATGCAAGGCACCAACCAGCCCATCAGGAGCAATTGGGGATTAGGTGTCTTGCTCAGGGACACACCCAGGACAGGATCAAACCTGCAACTCTCCGACTGCTCTTCCTGTCACAACGGCGGAGCAGAGGAACCATGTGCACAGGGATGTAGCGGAAAAAATGGCAGGTTTAATAGAGGCAGATGAAGGGGCAGACAGAGCGTAATGAAAATGCAGGGTGGGTACAAAAACCAGGTAACCAGTGCAAATATGCGAAAGTTCAAAAGCATAAAACTAGCAAAGTGCAACTGAAAAGGACAGGTATAAATACACAGGGGAATGAGACAACCTAGGCGGGGCATGGGAGTGAGGGTGGTCTAACTAATAAACATCAGGTGAGACACATAAAAGGGCAATAATACAATAAGGCATGCATGAAGACGCGGACTGGGTTCACAAAGACACAGGAAATACAAACGGCTCCGGACTAGGGAGTGGACAATTGCACAGAGTTAAGGAACGTAGTGATAGGGGGGAGCAGGTGCAAACACTTCGCTGAATCAAGGCAGACAATCACAGATAGAACAGGGAGGTGGAGCTACAGAGCACTGCAGAAATAGACAATATTAATATGTTAGTTACGTGATTAAACTATAAATCCCAAAACTAGTGAATGTTACTTTGTTAGTTAGACGAACATATGACTGTGTTAATGTAATTAGTACTGTACAAATTCTGTGTTAGTTGGGATTAGTATATTAATGCTATCTATAAACATGAAATGGAGACAAAGCAGGAAGAAAGAAAATTGAGACTGAGAAGGAATTGTGGGAAACCGGAAAATGACGAAACCACCTGAATGGTGAAGCATGCAGACAGGGAAGTGACTCGGGCTGAGAAAACATTAAGACACAGACATCACAGGGGAAGACGAGTGCAAAAACGAATAAATGAAAACTGAAAATCAGACATGAATATGAAAAATAATAAATTACAAAAACACAGAATAAACTAACCGACAAAACTCAGGATCATGACACTTACTGTCAAGCAAATGTCACACTTCCTACTGCAAATGATCCCACCTCCTCTCTTTCTTCATTGGGCACCTGATAGAACCAATCACATCTGATGCTGCCCTCAGAACACATTCCAATAAATATAACTCTATGTGAAAGTATTCTCAGGACCATCACAACGAACAGACAACTGTGGGGGAGGTCTGTGGAGAGCCTGAAACAATTGTTTGTTTTTCAGTGTGGTAGGTGGGAGGGTCTGCTTGGGGCAGTAAGGGGCTGGTGCACAAGGCTGGGAAATCAAGGTAGGTGTATACAGGGGTGCCAAGGTATAGGGTGTTAGAGAAAGGGAGAAGGGGAGAGGGTGCTTGATTAATTTTATTTTTGGGCAGGTTGAGCTGGCTTCTTGGATCAGCAGGAAGAATCGGAGGCTTGGTGCATGGTCTTTTGAAGCAGAAGCTGTACTATAATGTATCATTTTTATATCTGCGCTGAATTTATTATTTGTCAATTCCCATTGATACCCTCTCACTACCCATCTCAGAAACTGCTGATCTCCTGCGATTTTCATGCACACTAGTCACTAGAGTGCAAAGAATGGTACAAAAAACAAAACAAATCCAGTGAGCAGCAGTTCTGCAGGCAGGAACGCCTTGCTAATGAAAGACGGGCTGCAGTATATAGGTGTCACTATTAATAATTGTGCACCGTTTCATCTTTAGAAATGTTGAAACAACAGTTTTTACATGGTGGTGGCGTGGTGGCGCAACAGGCTAAGATGTAGCAGACTTGCGGTTGCAGTTCATCGCAGTTGTACACCGAGGACCGGGGTTCGGTTCCCAGGACTGGCTGAAGCCAAGTTGGGCCAGCTCTCATGGAGCAGCATAATTGGCTCGCTGCTCCAGAGGGAGGGACTTGTCAGGGTTAGCGGATCGCCATTACCATAACAGCACCCCGGGAATCACAGTCACGAGCATGAGACGAGACGGCTTGAAGAAGGCGTGTTGTTCTCGGATCACCAGATCCCTTCAGGCCGCCGAGGGACGGGGTGTGGGCGGTGTATCCCCCAGCTAACACTAATTGGATAAGATGGGGTACAATTGGCTTCCAAATTGGGAGAAAAAAAGGGAATTGTTAAAGGGGAAAATTATTCAAAAAAAAATTACAGTAGAATTCCTACAGACCATTGTCAATTTAAAAAGAAGCATCTTTATTACCAAATTCAGAGGAAAATTCATGCTATTTTCATATATTTTGAGTTTTCATTAAATGTCATTCTTATTACGATTATGTCATATGCAAGTGTACAGTTGTGTTCAAAATAATAGCAGTGTGTTTAAAAACGTGAGTAAAGGTCAAAATCCTTATAATAGTTTTTATTTCGATGCATTGGGAACACTGCACATTATATCCTAAATCGAAACATGAAGAAAAATGTGTCAATTTTTTAATTACTTTACAGAAAATGAAGAAAAATGAATATTGGGCTGTTCAAAACAATAGCAGTGTCTGCATTTCTCTTTACATACTCAAATATTTACTGTATAAACTGAAAAATCTTCAGGATTTAGCATTCCTATGAATGCTGGCCACTCCATAACTTAAATTTTGTTGGTCTGGAACCAAGATGCTCGCTTACTGGTGTGTTTGGGGTCGTTGTCTTGTTGAAACACCCATTTCAAGGGCATTTCCTCTTCGGCATAAGGCAACATGACCTCTTCAAGTATTTTGATAGAGGCAAACTGATCCATGATCCCTTGTATGCGATAAATAGGCCCGACACCATAGTAAGAGAAACGTCCCCATATCATGATGCTTGCACCACCATGCTTCACTGTCTTCAGAGTGTACTGTGGCTTGAATTCAGTGTTTGGTGGTCGTCTGACAAACTGCCTGCGTCCCTTGGACCCAAAAAGAACAATCTTACTTTCATCAGTCCACAAAATGTTTCTCCATTTCTCTCTATTCTTGCCGATAGATTAGCTTCACACAGGCGTCTTCTAATTGTCACAGTACTCACCGGTAACTTCAGACTGTCTTTGATCATCCTGGAGCTGATCATTGGCTGAGACTTTGCCATTCTGGCTATTCTTCGATCCGTTCGAATGGTAGTCTTTCGTTTTCTTCCACGTCTCTCTGGTTTTGCTTTCCATTTTAAAGCATTGGAGATCATTTTAGCCGAGCAGCCTATTATTTTCTGCACTTCTTTATACGTTTTTCCCTCTCCAATCAACGTTTTAATCAAAGTACGCTGTTCTTTTGAACAATGTCTGGAACAACCCATTTTTCTCAGGTTTTCAGAGAGAAATGCATGCAACCATGTGCTGGCTTCATCCTTAAATAAGGGCCACCTGATTCACACCTGTTTTTTCACAGAATGAATGACCTCACTAATTGATCTCCACACTGCTATTATTTTGAACACGCCTCTTTCAATTAATTATTCAATTACACAGACTCAGGAGCATGTGTATCATGAATGTTGGGTCTGTTGGTTTTCTATGACTCTACTACACCTACTGGTAAATTATTTGCCAGGTAGTAATATATTTTCTACCAAAAACAGTGATTGATCTGGTAAGTCATATTGGACTGCTATTATTTTGAACACAACTGTAACTGTGTTTACCAGACATGCTCTGGGTAGGCACTAGTATCAAGTAAAGTTTATAATATCTCTCACTGGATTCACTCAAGCGGTATCTTATCTAAGATTCGTACAGGAGGATTGCAGTATTGCTTAATAATATTAAGAATTTCACCCAAACCCACAATAACAACAGCAGACCAATCAGCTCATGTGTCAAAGATAAGATTGTATTAACAGTATTGACACATCAAATTTGAAAAAAAATGTTGAATATGAATATGAACATGTATGTGTGTATGTTGTATATGAAACATCAATGTGAATCTCAGAGTACCAAGAGTAGAACGTGTGGTGTGTAATATGAAATATCAATGTGAATCTCAGAATACCATTAGTAGAACGTGTTGTGTACAATGTGAAATAGCAATACAGATCATAAAGTTCAACCTTATCTTGTAGCACACAAAAGTTCAACCTTATATTGTAGCACACATATAATGAACAACATGAAATATCAATTCAGATCATATGAAATCACCCTATGTTGGATCCAACAACCCCAAAAAATATATATAAATGTCTTTTTGATATGAGATCTCTTTTAAGAAAAATGGAAAAAAGAACAAATAGCTTGAGCTGAGATGAGTAGTAAGGGGGAAAGTTTTGCGTGTTTCAATACGAAAGTTCTGATCATACAGTCCCGATTAGAACATGTCCCGTCCTACCACACTCTTGTGGGGAAAAAAATCAGTCCATGGGATGGCGTCCTACTCTCGAGGGAAACCTCTCAGTCCATCGAAGGTAGGCAGGCTAATAGTAGACGGACGACACTTCGAATCAACTTCGATGTACGGCACTTGGGGGGGGGGGGGGGGGGTCTTAGGGAGTGTCTACAAATACCCAACTACTAATACTAGTGCTAAAGTGAGGGACTATTCACTTTAAGTAGGTGAAACTAATGAGGGTTACACAAGTATACATTTTGATGAGCAATATTTGGTGAAGAGCCGAATGACTGAACGTCAGAGCGTTCCCATATAAATTTGACCCAGGTATGAATAAAAAAAACAAGAACATCTTGGTGTGTGTGGAGTTCAGTGAGAGTCGAGGGGCTATCTTGCAGTGTTGATAGTAGAGTACAGAACTTGGTCCGCTGGAGGCGTCCGTGTGCTCTGTAAATCCACTACTGAGTACAAACAGACACTCGGCTCCAGCGCACTGGCGTCGCTCATTGGTCTGTCATTGGTCACTTCTTCGTAGGTCGGTTCATTGGCTGCTGGGGGCAGTAACGTCGGTTCATTGGCTGCTGGGGGCTGTAACAGGGCGGAAATGATGGTAAGCCTCGACTTTAGGCGCCTTCCTAAAGGCCTTTAGAAACATTAATGAAAGTGTTAACCCTTGTGTTAACATTCTGTATACTCCCCTTGTCCTAATGGTAAAAAATGACCCGCCCTCTCGAAACCCCTAAAATAAAGCAGGTCAATGTTATTTTAAACCCCAAATCTATTTTGCATGAAGAAACAACCTGTCACTCATCACAAACTATGACATCAAATTTCAAGTTTAAATTTATTTTATTTTCATTTCTTTGCTGTTAAACATAGTGGCTGGCATTTTTGACCCTTAAGACAACACAAGGGTTAAGACTCCTTATATTATGCCTATGACTGTAGACTTTATAAAAGTGACAAAACCACTACCAACGTTATTCAATGCAAGGCAAGTAAAAAATATAATACAGATATTATTTTCTTTGAAAAGTTCATGAATATTTTAAAGGGGATGATAGATTGCTTGGGAATTTTGAAGAAGACGTTCTCGAAATCAAAGATCAAAGTACCTTTTCCCCTTTGTCTGCCACAGCTGGTCTTATGTTACCTGAAATGAAATGAAGTTTAGACTCATGTGACTGCAAACATGTACAAACTAAGCAGCAGTGGTACCATTTAATTATATGAATATTGTTTTATTATAAATAGTTATGGCTGCAATCTACAAAAAAATCATCAGACCCTACACCCCTGCCAGACCTCTTCGTTCAGCCTCCACAGGCCGCTTGGCACCTCCCCCTCTCCGAACCTCCACATCACGCTCACGACTACTGTCTGTTCTGGCTCCTCGGTGGTGGAACGAACTCCCCATTGAGGTCAGAACTGTAGAATCTCTCCCCACCTTCAAGCGCAAGCTGAAGACACACCTCTTCAAGCAGCACCTCTCCCCATCCCTCCCTACCTCCCTGTGAACCTTAATTGTTGTCTCTGTGACTTGCTTTGTGTATCGGTATTCTTAGTTGGCTAGGTAAGCAGTGTTTGGATAGTTAACTTTGGTCACTTTTGCTCTGTTTGTTTGTTTCTTTATTCTCAAAAAAAAAAAAAAAAAAAAGGCCCTCGTCCTTATCTTTGTTGTACAGGTAGCAATTGAAATTGTACTTCCCTCTAGGGTCTTTCAGCGAACTTATCCCTGGTTATGGGTATGCACTTTGTTGTACGTCGCTCTGGATAAGAGCGTCTGCCAAATGCCAATAATGTAATGTAAAAAAGAAGCGTAGCATTTCAGTGATATATTTTACACAGTAAAAAAAAGTTTTGTAGTCTCACCAGAAACTCAATTTTGAATTAAAAGTTCTGTTTTTGACAAAGTGGTACATGAGACCACTCTGATTTTTACTATCATAGGGGTGGCAAGCATACTAACTCGGGCCTGGGAAAGTAGCCCACATGACAGTTGCTGTGCTGTTTTTATTCTGAGGAAGGGAATTAGTAAACTAAATCCAGTTGCGTTCAAATAAATAGCAGTACGCTAAAAAAAGTGAACAGCTTTTAGGTCCATACTTTAAATGTCGTGGAAACATTACACATTCAATACCAAATCAAAACATGAACAAATTGTATCAAGTCTGCATTATTCTTTTACTGGAAGCAAAGAAATGGAAATGCCAGTGTCAACATTTTTCTCTTCAAACTCAAACACTTACTGTATAAACTGAAGAAATCTTTCAAGATTTAACTTCACTTTAAATTACTGAACTAATATTTAGTTGCATAACCATTGTTTTTGATAACTTCTGCGCATCTGCGTTGCATTGAGTCAACCAACTTCTGCCACCTAGAAACAGGTATTTCAGCCCACATTCCACAGTTCCTATGAATTCCCATACCATGATTTTTGTGCCACAATGCTTCACTGTCTTTACAGTGTACTGTGGCTTGAATTCAGGGGTCATCTGACGTACTATCAACGACCACTAGATCCGAAAAGACCAATTTTACTCTCATCAGTCCACAGAATGTTACGCCATTTCTCTTTGGGCCAATCGATGTGTTCCAAATTTTAACCGATTCTGCACATGTTGTTTTTTCAACAATGGTGCTTCACGGGGGCTTCTTGCTGATAGCTTAGCTTCGATTAAACGTCTTCTGACTGTAACAGCACTTGCAGATTATTGTAGATCATCTTTGATCTTTCTGGAGCTGAATCTTTGCCATTTGGACTATTCTACAGTCCTAGACCCACTTCTTTTCTCTCTTTACACTCGTTCCCTTGGTCCTGTTATCAATGCACATGGTCTATCCTCCCACTGCTATGCGGACGATACCCAACTCTTCATCTCATTCCCACCATCTGATACATCGGTTTCAGCCCGTATCTCTGCTTGCCTGAGTGACATCCAGAGCTGGATGGACAACCACCATCTAAAGCTCAACCCAGGTAAGACTGAAATGATATTCATCCCTGCCATTACCTCTCCCCATCTGGATCTCTCCATTTCCATCGGAGATACCACACTTACGCCATCACTCTGTGCAAGGAACCTCGGCGTGGTGATGGACAGCAGACTTTCCCTCTCTGAGAACATTGCGGTGGTGACCCGGTCATGCAGGTTCTTCCTCGACAACATACAGAGAATCTGCTCCTTTCTCACCCCCTACTCGACCAAGCTCCTGGTCCAAGCGATGGTTTTGTTCCGTCTGGACTACTGCAACTCCCTCTTGGATGGCCTCCCAGCGTGCGCCATCAGACCCCTCCAACTTATCCAGAATGCTGCAGCTCGTCTGGTCTTCAACATTCCCAAACACTTGCATGTCACCCCCCTGCTTACTTCCCTCCACTGGCTGCCTGTCATGGCTCGCATCAAATTCAAAACATTGGTGCTAGCCTTCCAAGCAGTTAAGGGGTCTGCCCCAGCTTACCTCCAAAAAATCATCAGACCCTACACCCCTGTCAGACCTCTTCGTTCGGCCTCCACAGGCCGCTTGGCGCTTCCCCCTTTCTGAACTTCCACCTCCCGCTCACGACTACTGTTGTTCTGGCTCCATGGTGGTGGAATGAACTCCCAGTGGAGGTCAGAACTGTAGAATCTCTTTCCGTCTTCAAGCGCAAACTGAAGACGCACCTCTTCAAGCTGCACCTCTCCATGTCCCTCCCTACCTCCCTGTAAACCTTAATTGTTGTCTTTCTCTGATATTTACTTGTGTATCAGGATGTTTAGTTTGGCTAGGTAAGCAGTGTTTGACTCGGTAAGCGGTTTGTTCATACATTTGCATGTTGCGGTATTACAATTAATCTTATCTTATCTTTGTTGTGCAGGTAGCAGTTGAAATTGTACTTCCCTCTAGGGTCTTTCAGCGCACTTATCCCTGGTTATGGGTTTGTTGTTTGTTGCTCTGGATAAGAGTGTCTGCCAAATGCCATTAATGTTATTGAATGTAATATATATATACACCCCCAAATTAAAGCTGGCCATCTGCACTTTAACCTCATATTCATTGTTTCATTTCAAATCCAATTTGCTGGTGTACAGAGCCAAAGGAACAGAAATTGTACCACTGTCCAAATACTTATGGACTGCTCTGCACAGAAGCAGCCATCATGGAATTCACTCTGTCCTTTTCTTTATGTCTCTCCAGAACATGACTTTACCACACACAATGTGATAACCACAAGTGCAGTCACCAAGGGTACAACATTTACACATGGGTGTTATGCCGGGGGGAACAGAGGAACCAAAAGCAGACAGTGGTGGAGAAAAATGTCAGGTTTACTAGCAGGTGAAGGGGCAGACAGAGCATCGTCAAAAAGCAGGCCAGGGTCAAAAACCAGGAGGTCATTCCAATAAGGCAGAGGTACAAATATCCAAAAAGCAAAGAAGAGTCCATGGAAGCAGCCAGGGGTCAAAACCAGAAAACCAGATAAACAAGGGCACAGGGGCAAGGGCAAGGGCAAGGGCAAGGGCAAGGAAACAAGGAGGCTAGAACTGGGGGAAGGAATCAAGGGCTCAGGACAAGAAAACAGGACAAGACAAACTAGCAGCGTGCAACTGAAAAGGACAGGTATAAATACACAGGGGAATGAGACAAACTAGGCGGGGCATGGGAGTGAGGGTGGTCTAACAAATAAACATCAGGTGAGACACATGAAAGGGTAATAGGACAATAACAAGGGGGAAACGAAAACGCGGACTGGATTCACAAAGACACACATGTAATACAAACGGCTCTGGACTAGAGAGTAGACAATTGCAGAGAATCAGGAGGTGCAGAGATACAGAGAGACAGGTGCAAATACTTTGCTGAAACTAAGCAAGTAATCAGTGATAGAATCGGGAGGCGGAGTTACAGAACAGAATTGAAACTGGAGATGCGTTAGTAAATTAGTTAAGTGATTTAAATTACCTAAATTACTTAAAATGAACTACCCAAAACTAGTGAATGTTGGTTTGTTAGTTTGACAAACATATTAGTGTGTTAGTATAATTAGTACTGTACAAATTCCATGTTAGTTGGGATTAGTATATTCGTACTATGTACAAACATGAAATGGAGAGAAAGCAGGAAGTAAGGAATGCAAGATTGGAAGGAAGGTTGAACCCCGGAACTACCGTAAACACCTGAATAGTGGGGCACGCAGACAAGGGAGTGACTGGGCGAGAAAACTTTCAGACTCAGACATCACAGGGGAAGACGAGTGCAAAGACTAATGAATATAAACAGAACACCAGACATGAAAAATAATAAATTACAAGAATGATGATAATAAACAATGATAAACTAACACACAGAACACAGGAACATAACAATGGGTGCATTTGGTATTCACAATACATACTTCCTCAAAGAAAGAATGAACAAGTGAATCTTGAAGAAGTCAATCTCCAAACAGTAGAGAAAAGTCTCCAATAAACAGCGAGCCCAAACTTCATGTATTCTTATTCTAAACTACCCTGCAAGTGAGCAGCCATCAAGAATAATCCTACCACCTGAAAGGGGAAAATAATCACAAGTGCTTTTCCACACAGAAAATAGACAATTTCTGTCATATAATGATGAACTTACGTTTGATCTTGCACACGATAAGAGCAGCCACACAGCAGAGCAGGAGGAGAACCCCAAAGGAAACAGCGAGTGGGACCAACATAGACGGAGACTTCCTATCACTGAGACAAACACTCACATGATCGGTTATGTCAACATATTCATTTACACTGGTGACTAATGGAGAGTACTTTGCTCTAGGTTATCCATCTGTGCTAGTGGTAAATGGTAGGCATCGTGCCTTTAGCCAAAGCGCTGTACAATTGATGCTACTCATTTACCCATTCACATACACACACACAGCAACAGCGATTGGCTGCCATGCAAGGCACCAACCAGCTCGTGAAGAGCAATTGGGGGTAAGGCGTCTTGCGCAGGGACACTTTGAAATACGATCTTCGAAAGACCAGATCAATTGGTAAACCTCCAACTGCCAGACGACTGCTCTTATCTCCTGAGCCAATTTTGCCCTTAATGTAGCTAATGTTGGCTACATTGATGATTAAGTTTATCAGAGATTCAAAGAAAACATTTACTGAATTGAGGGTACCTTGCTAATATATTGTTATACGATACTGTGCAAAAGTTTTAGGCAGGTGTGAAAAAATGCTGTAAAATAATAATGCTTTCAAAAATAGAAATGTTAATAGTTATCAATGAACAAAATGCATGAACAGAAGAATTGAATGAACAGAAGAAAATCTAAATCAAATCAATATTTGGTGTGACCACCCTTTGCCTTCAAAACAGCATCAATTCTTCTAGGTATACTTGCACAAGGTTTTTGAAGGAACGCGGCAGGTAGGTTGTTCCAAACATCTTGGAGAACTAGCCAGGTGCATAGTTGAGTCGCTTGGCCTTGTATCCACGTCAGAGGTATGGCTTTTTGGCCGCAATTCTTCCATGAAGACCACTTCTGACCAGACTTCTCCTCACAAGAGATGGGTGTACCTGGGTCCCACTGCTTTCTGCCAATTCTGAGCTGATGGCACCGCTGGACATCTTCAGATTGCCAAGGGAAGCAAGCAAGTTGTGTCTTTCATCTGCTCCACTAAGTTTCCTAGGCTGACCACTGTGTTTACGGTCCTCAACATTCCACGTTTCTTTGTGCTTCTTCAACAGAGCTTGGACAGCAACCCTTGCTGATGCAGTATAACTATCTGTCTTCAGCAACCTCACTTTGGAAGCAGAGTTTGGCTGTTCCTCACCCAGTTTTAACCCTCGTACACAACTGTTTCTGTTTCAATTAATGATTGTGTTTCAACCTACATATTAAACTGATGATCATTAGCTCCTGTTTGGTATAATTTATTAATCACACATCTGACTACATGCCTTACAAAATCCCTGACTTTCTGCAAGTGTACTAAGAAGAATTAATCATGGTTTGAAGTCAAAGCGTGGTCACACCAAATATTGATTTGATTTAGATTTTTTTGTTCACTCACTTTGCAATTTGTTAATTGATAAAAATAAACTATTAACATTTCTATTTTTGTACAGTACTGTATAATTTCATTATTTATTTTGTGTCACCCCAATTATGATGCAGCATGGCTATTGTTTACTTACAAATGATTTGTTGATCCTTCTTGTTTTTGTTTTGAAATCCCATTCTCCTTTTCAGCTGTGGATGCAGGAATTGGTTCTACTTGAGCTGTGGATGTGGTTGTCATTTTAGAATCGACTAGATATTCAAGAAAAGTTAAAATTATATGCATTAAATTAAATATGTATCATCAATGACTTACATTCAACTTCAAATATCCTTTCACAGACCATGATGCAGACCATGACCTGACCTGCATCAACATTCAGTTTCACTGGAACCCGATTATCTTTGTGGGAGGAAGACTGCTTCACTCCACAATAGTACAAGCCTGTGTCGTTTCCTGTGAGGTTTCGGATGGTGACCACAAGCTCTCTGTTGGAAGGGTCATCTCTGATCTGAGTTCTGTCTTCTCTTTTTTTGTCATTAGTGTTCACCTCGGGGCAGCAGACGTCCGCACCTGAATCTTTACACCAGTATTTAACACTCTTTGTGTAATCTGCAGCATACTGACCTGTGGTTGTTTTACTGCTGGATGCCATGCCAGTTACACTCACAGGCTCATGGAGATCAGGTCTGGTATCATCTAGAGGAATGTACAATTTTGAAACAATTGATTGCCACAGTCTGAATAAAATGGCAAAGTTCCTTTGTCAAGCTTTGTTTTTTTTTATTTCAGATTTTTCCCTTTTTCTCACAATTTGGTAGCCAATTGTACCCTATCTTATCCAATCAGTGTTAGCTGGGGGATACACCGCCCACACCCCGTCCCTCGGCGGCCCGAAGGGATCTGGCGATCCGAGAACAACACGCCTTCTTCAAGCCGTCTCATCTCATGCTCGTGACCGTGACCGTGATTCTGAGGCGCCCGGAGTGCTGTTATGGTAAAGATCCGCTAACCCTGCCAAGTCCCTCGCTCTAGAGCAGCGAGCCAATTATGCCGCTCCACGGGAGCCGCATAATTGGCTTTTGGCAGTTCCTCGGTGTGAAACTGCTCACTGATTTTCCCACCTTGGTCTATTTGCGAATGATACTTTGGTTTGGATTGGTTGCCAATGTGAACTAAAGGTTTACATTCATTACACTGTTAAGAAATTAACACTGTTTTGATTGCTCCATACCTTCATTGACTTGAACATGCACCAAGGCTTGTTCATCCAAGGCAAATGCTATTTCTATTCCACACTTGTATTGCCCCTCATCATCCTTGGTGAGGTCCGTCATAGTGATGTAAAATGCGCCCTCTGTTTTATTATCTCTGATAGTGATCCTGCTGTGAGTATCTTCACTGGTACTGACCAGTTTAGAACATGGAAGCAGCATATTGACTTTGCACCAGTATTTGACAGGGTTGGTGTAAGATTTGACATATTTACACTGGACTGTTACATTTCCTTTGGTGTGACTTATCACCTTCTCCGGTCCCCATACACTTACAGAGTAGGCTCCTAAAGAAAAAGCACAGAAGTGTTTTGTGTTAATGCTAAACTCTTTGTGTATTCTTTTTAGGACAATATAATGTTGCGAAAATGGCAAAGAAAAAATGGTTTACATTAATGCTGTACATCTGTTCAAACAACATTTATTTGTCATGAATGTGATCTCTGTGAATCATGTCCCAGTTATTACATAGAACATATTCAGCACCTTACCACAAGCACATTACTTAATTCAACTATAACAGAACATTTACATGTTACATGAACACATTTGCAAGAGCTTACTCTTGATGTACACTTGAGGTCATTATAAGCCTTATATTAACATTTTATTTTAGTTTCCATACTTCTGCTAGACAGTAATTTTGTGGATAAAATGTGTTGTTAATACATCACAGTATTGCAGAAACTAACAGTACTTCGTCTTGTACTAAAATAATGAATTATATCAGCCTATTAAAATCAGTGTAAAATTTGAACTGAACAATGGGAAGATATTTACCTGTAAGGAAGGACAAGACAAAAGCTAACCTCATTGCTTTTGGAGCTGAAGGCTTCTGTTCTTCAGTGGAGCTTGTGTCTGAGAGAAACAGGAACTATTTCTGTATCCTTCGCGCTTCTGGCTGGGTGTATGAGTAAAGGAAATGACATGCAAATATAGCAAGGGTGAAGCTGTAGGTTTCTGCCCCCATTAGGACTGCGAATCTGGTACTTTCATTGATATTGACCTGTTCATATGGACCATTTTATGATTAAGTTAATGTATTGTAATATATGATGTAATATAGTATACTGTACATCATCTATATGTATACTTCATCACTATTGCTGGATGTTTATATACTGATCCATGTACAAATGTGTGTGTGCATGTGTGTGACTCGTGTGTGTGACTCGTGTTGTAGAAGATAACAGGCAGTGCTGAGTGTATGGCTGCTTGGTAACTTCATAGCAGTGAGCAATACGTGGGCACCCAGTGGACTCATCATTGGTTCTCTGTGATTCTCCCCTATCATCTGCACTATATCCAGTAATCTGTAGCACATTCTGTTTCAATGTCTGGTGGAGGCAATAGTAGTGAGCATTTCCTGTTGGGTAAGCGAGCCTTTATGCCTCTGCACCTCTCTGTTTCTCAGCAGGCCACAAGAAGCAGACGGTCTGTCTTCTGCTTTCTGAGGACGGGGTAACCACACATCTGGCGGAGATGGAGGCAGCATGCAGTGGACTTCTACGCTGCCTCTATCGGGCGGAGAGCTGTGTTCAGGAGGGTGCTGCAGAGCTGCTCCAGGGGCTTCCTGGGCCAGGACCAGGGAAGCAGGCAGCTGTGGATGCTGACATGGGCCTGGAGGAGCTCACTGCAGCGGTTTGGCAGTTAGATTCTGGCCCCTCTCCTGCCAGTGATGGGTTACTTCTAAATACACTGCTGGTGCCTGCTGGGGGTTGATTTTCAGGAGGGGCTGCTGGAGCATTAGTAACAGGGTTCACTGCCAGATTCCTGCAGTCAGGCAGCTCTTTTCTTTCTTCCAAAGAAGGGGGATTTGGTGCTGCTTAGGAACTGGAGTCTGGTTGCATCAATGATAAAACATTCAAGGGCAAACACATTTAATAGCACAACTGTATCAGTAGCCAGCCTAGTTAATAGAGCCAATTAGTAGCATAGAAATAGCATATTTCAACTTAGACATATCAGGTCCAGGGCTGGGGAACCGAACGCAATCAGGAAATACACAGAATAGCAGGTTTTATTCATTTCCAAGCAGGTTAAACAAGTCAATCGCTAGCAAACTGATACAATAAGGATAATCCAAAACAGAGTCGATATCACAGGCAAAAGTTAATTAACCAAAAAGCAGTCCGACTGTGCAACAGTACAAAGGAGAATCCAGATCAAAACGTTGGAAAGTCAGAGGTAAGCACATAACAATCTGGCAAAGGAATATGGGAAACAAAGGGGTATAAATACATAGGTGAATTAACTAAAATGACAAACAGAAACTAATGAATGAATGGGAGGACTATGGAATGAGCTGATGGACAAAAGACACAAGCACAAAACAGGTAACAGAAATGCCATGCAATCCAGAATCCATACATTTGGATTGTGTTTATTCAGGCAAAAATACTCTTTACACCAGCACTGTTCAATACATAACAATGGGTTTTTCTTCCATTAAAGCCAAACCCACATGGTTCAATTTCAGAGAGACTACAAAGCAAGCAAAGTGTCAACACGTCAATCAGCTGTTGTTGTGATATCTTGTGCATTTTGTGTAACCAAATGGAAAAATTAGTCGTTGACAAAACTTAACGTAGGTCTTAATGGGAGACCAGGCTTGCACTTGGTAAATGGTTGGCATTCATATAGCACCTTTATCCAAATTGATGCTTCTCATTCACCCATTCATACACACACTCACACACCAACGGTGATTGGCTGCCATGCAAGGCACCAACCAGCTCATCAGGAGCAATTGGGGATTAGGTGTCTTGCTCAGGGACACACCCAGGACGGGATCAAACCTGCAACTCTCTGACTGCTCTTACTGTCACAACGGCGGAGCAGAGGAACCATAGGCAGGGCATGGGAGTGAGGGCGGTCTAACTAATAAACATCAGGTGAGACACATAAAAGGGCAATAATACAATAACAAGGCATGCATGAAGATGCGGACTGGATTCACAAAGACACACATGAAATTCGCTGAATCAAGGTAGACAATCACAGTTAGAACAGGGAGGTGGAGCTACAGAGCAGTGCAGAAATAGAGAATATTAATATGTTACGTGATTAAACTATAAATCCCAAAACTAGTGAATGTTACTTTGTTAGTTAGACAAACATAGTGTGTTAATGTAATTAGGACTGTATAAATTCTGTGTTAGTTGGGGTTAGTATATTAGTGCTATCTATGAACATGAAATGGAGAGAAAGCAGGAAGTAAGAAAATGGAGACTGAGAAGGAATTGTGGGAAACCGGAAAATGACGAAACCACCTGAATAGTGAAGCATGCAGACAGGGAAGTGACTTGGGCTGAGAAAACATTAAGACACAGACATCACAGGGGACGACAAGTGCAAAAACTAATAAATGAAAACAAAAACACAGAATAAACTAACCAACAAAACTCAGGATCATGACACTTATCGCCTGAGCCAATGTCACACTTCCTACTGCAAATGATCCCACCTCCTCTCTTTCTTCATTGGGCACCTGATAGAACCAATCACATCTGATGCTGCCCTCTTTCCAATAAATATAACTCCTATGTGAAAGTATTCGCAGGACCATCACAATGAGGAGACAACTGTGGGAGAGGTCTGTGGAGAGCCTGAAACAATTGTTTGTTTTTCAGTGTGGCAGGTGGAAGGGTCTGCTTGGGGCAGTAAGGGGTTGGTGTACAAGCCTGGGAAATCAAGGTAGGTGTATTTCGGGGTGCCAATGTATAGGGTGTTAGAGAAAGGGAGAAGGGGAGAGGGTGCTTGATAAAATTTCCATTCATACCCTCTCACTTGTGCATGATGTACCAACATTTGTGTTATTGTGGGGGATTGGTTAGGCCCTGTGTCATGCTGATGGGAGGCTGCATCTGGGTGTTTATACACTCACTGAGCACTTTATTCGGTAGATTTTCACTTTAATACACCTACTTATTCATGCTATTATCTAATCAGCCAATTGTGTGACAGCAGTGCAATGCATACAATCATGTAGATACAGGTGTGGAGCTTCAGGTAATGTTCACATCAACTGTCAAAATGGGGAAAAATGTGATCGAAGTGACTTTGACTGGAATGATGGTTGGTGACTGGGTGGTTTGAGCATCTCAGAAACTGCTGATCTCCTGCGATTTTCACACACACTAGTCTCTAGAGTGCAAAGAATGGTGCAGTTCTGCAGACAGGAACGCCTTGCTAATGAGAGACGTCAGAGGAGAATGGCCTGACCGGTCAAAGCTGAATGCATATAACCACACATTACAACAGTGGTATGCAGAAGAGCATCTCTGAACACACAACACAAAATAAAGTACAATAAATAGCTAGTAGCTGTGTATGTAACATTTCTGTTTGCAGATTAGTCATCAAGCTCATTCTGTAAAGACACTTCTGACAACAAGTTACGGATGTGGCCACAGTGGTGACCGTGGTGGGGTTGGTAGAGAGAGAGATAGAGAGAGATAGAGAGAGATAGATAGAGAGAGAGAGAGATAGAGAGAGAGAAGGAGCCTGAGAGAAAGAGAAGTGTGAGAGAAAGGGAGAGAGAGAAGGAGCCTGAGAGAGAGAGATAAAGAGACATAAAGGTTCGCTCAGAAAACAGAAAAAGCTCACTACAATTTAGAAAGCACAGAGGTGGGCTCTGTCAAGTCTGTTCAGTGGGGAGTGTTTTTCATGACTCTCTGTTCAATTTAGACTGCAGCTGTTGTTTAATGTGCAGTACATCAGTTAGACACTTGAAGAAATGTTATTTTTTATTTTTGAACTCACATTAACATTTTTTGTGATCCAAAGTTTTTTTATTTTGATAGTTCTTTATACAGAATATTTAACGGGTATTTCTTTTTTTTTCCTTTCTGCCAAAACATCCCCCCCCCATAAACATTCAACATTTCCCTTTATACATTTGTATTCATTAATACAAAGCCTGTGACGTCTTTGCTTTTTATAAAAATGTAATTTGGACATTGAGGCAATGAGCCTATCCGTGATACCTTTAATATTCAGTTATACATAAACTTAGTATATAGTCACAACAAAGTAACAAACAAAGTAAATGGTTTGGAGCCAGCATTTACTCTTTATCTAACATAAGTTTTGAGTCCAAGGGAACACGGCGTCAGACACGGGTCCTCCATAGTATGGCAACGGGGAGGATAAAGGAAGTGCCAAGCTCACCCACCTGGAGTCCTGGGAATGCATATGAGAGAGAGAACCACACAAACACACACACACACATACACGAGCACACACATGCATGCATGTACATTATATTAAAAAAAAAAATCACATTCAAATTGTTAGAAGTTCTATTGTTTGAAGAAGCTCTATACTTTAGGGATATAACCACAGATTTTATCGTCTCACCAGAAACTTGTTGAACATTAATTGCAGTGACCAAGTGGACAAATAAAATACTGTGACAATGGATGTTCATGACTGTAAAATAGCACTTGAAACTTCTGGCTCCAAACAGACTCTGCTTTGTTTAAGGAAAGTGAGTTTAGCAGGAACATATAATAATCTGGTGAGTCTATAGAATCTGTGGTGTGTCTTTCCCATTATACGGGCTGTTATTGCACTAGCTGTCAATAACAGTATTGTTAAATAGAGTACAGTCCATAAGTATATGAGGTATTTACGGAAAGTGGCCCACGTGACAGTAGTGGTGTTGCCATTTTTATTCTCAGAAAGAGAACTGGCCAAGCGATGATAAACCACTTCCTCTTTGAAGTCTTATGCTCAATGGTTCTAGGCAGTATTGTTAAATAGAGTACAGTCAATAAGTATTAGGACAGTGACACACACTCTACTCCAGCAGACAAACCGTTTTAATAAAACAATCACTATGGTTAAAATGCAGGCTTTAATTCTAGGGTTTTTACATCCATGTTGGGTAAATCGTGTTGGAATTACCGCGTAGGAATTCCTTTTTCTACATAGAATGCAGTAGCTATATTAGGTTATTTTAGGTAGGTGCATTTTATTATATGTTGAATGGAAACATCAACGTGGAAAAACCCAGAAGAGCTGTTTAATTTGAATTGCTCCTGGACCACGCCATCATCTCTCACAGCATTCAATGAGCATTCAAAGTGGTTTGTATCCACCTTTCTAGTGACCACTAGAATTCACAGTACATTTTAAGGATATTTCTAGTGCCCTCAAAATGTGAGTAAAATTTGATTTTTGAATTCAGGCACTAGAACATGATGGCTGATAGGCAATGTAGTTTACTAGTTGGTGAATAGTGAGCCATTTTGGACACAAGAACAAGATGTTTCTGTATACTTCAATATTCACCTGCTGCTGCCATCAGCAGTGACATCATCAATGAACACAAGTGAGCCAGCACCTGTGGCAGCCATACACGCCCAAACTATAACACCCCAACCACCATGGTCCTGTGGTTCTTTTGCAGTTCATTTCAGCCTCCACACTTAGCTCCTTCCATCACTCTGGTACAGGTTCATCTTTGTCTCATCTGTCCATGACACTTTGTTCCAGAACTAAACCAGGTACTTTACCATTGCTGAGCTCACCGCCATTGCTTCTTAACAATGTAACAAACAGTTGATTTTGACAGCCTAATGATGGCCTGTTTACTGGTGTAGGGCCCCTGGTATATGTATGGTGGCATTTTATTTTGGTGATGAGAGGTTCGGTTACAATGAGTATTCAAACCTCCCGTCACCCTAGCGAGTTAAAGGAACAATAACTGAGTGGGGGTTGTCGAGGACCCGGCCCTAGGCCCCCCTGATGAGAGATTGACGGGGGATGGATTAGGAAGGAATGCATTGTTAACCCCTCGCACACGCCATCGAGGTGGTAGCAAGCACGCCCGTAAGAGGAAAAATATGTGGTTCAGAGATAATGAGCAGCCATACTTGTCAGCGGAGGAGTCTGAAGTCGGGGGACTTAGATTTAGGGTTTTAAGGAGCAAGGTTAAAGTTCTGACTGAGGCCATGCATAGAATGAGTTCCAGCATAACCTTGGAGGAGATTCAACATGCTGAGCGAGCAGTCAGGGAATACCCCAACCCTCCAGGGGAGGAGCACAATGCCTGGCTAAAGCAAAAAGATAAGGAAAACGGAAGGGATGTCAATACCGAAAGAATATTAAGAGGCTTTAAGGGCCTTCCTGATTATAATCTGATAATGTATTGGATAGATTCAAAGGACTAACAGTGGAGGAGTTAAAGGATGATTTACACTCAGCTATTGGCTGGATGTCCTTTGTAGATCCCTTAAGGCGCCGCGGAGAGGGGCACCTGAAGAGTGTGCTGAGATGGTGGAGGGCACTAATACCAGTGATGAATAGGTTCATTAAAAAATTACATAAGAGCTAGTGTTTTTCCACTCGTATATTGCGATGGTGGAAATTCCCAACCGGAGGGGCACATGAGATAAAGTATTGGGTACACGCTACAGAACACCTTCCTGCTGGACCCACGCAAGAACCTGAAGCCTGCCCCCCTAACCTCAGTGTCAGTGAGGAGAGGCATATTCTGCGGCTGCACTGCAAAACCCCCGACGTGTTCGAAGACATACCAGTGCACATCCCATACAACAGGCAGGAGAAGTAGGAAGTGCAAAGTCACGTCTTTCGAAAGTCTGGGTCCTGATCCTGCCCCAGATTCCCAAACCAATGCAGCTGTTCAAAGAGCTCATCAACAGCAAGGCGGAGGGATCAAATCCCGCAGAAAACGATATGGCTATATTTAGGGCATGGGTGGTAATTATAATATTCTATCTAATATTCTATCTAATATATATCTATATTACTTGTAAAAGTAGGAAAAGTAGTATATAGAAGCTCAACGTTATAAGTTTCCTTTCATTTTTATGTCTTTTATTTTTTAGTAAGATACTATATACGATATAAATAAGTAGTAGACTTTAGGGGTGTTCGTACCTATTGTATTAATGGAAGTTCAGTAGCTTTTATCTCCATGAAGGGGGAGCCATAAGATAAGGTAAAGGCCAAAGAGGATGATGGGTATTTGAGGGGTGTACCTTGACTTTTAAACATCATGGTGGAAAGGTAAATTAGAAAGAGCTAAAGGGGTATATGTAACTTGCATGTGATCAGCAAACTGAAAGATGATATATACACTGTAATCTGTTCTTTTGATTGATTATAATAAAGTATATCTTACTATAATCATATGTGATAAAGATTCTTTTAGAGGAATACATTGAATACAGGACATTGTATACCAGATTTGCATCACACCCTTCACTTCGAGACTGGGCTGGAAGTTCAGTAGAACTTACCAGGGCTCCAGAACGTTCGGAGTACTTGAGTTCGTACCCGAGACACCTCATGGTGAGGTACTGCTCGTGGGAACGTGAGGTCTGAGCTCGGCAAGGGGTCCGTGGCTCACGACAGGTTACCCTGGCATTAACTCACTGGGGACTGGGGACAAAATGAGGAATACTGTGCCACGCTCTGACATTTGTGTCATTTTATCAAACTTTCTACACAGTGATTCCAAAGTGTTTCATATCTTTGTTTTCAGCACAAAATCAGCCACTATATTATGGCAACAGTAATTAGGTCAGAATCATATGTTGGTCGTAAATTGATCAAGAACCACACAAATTGTAAATAGTAGTTTTTATAAGGGTGGGGGTAGTGGGGAGAGCCAGTCGCGACTGAGACTAGTCCTGAGAGGGCGAACCCACAAAGCGTATCGCCCCTCAACTCCAAGACCAAAACAGAACAGAAAATAATCCCTACTCCCAAACAACGGGAGGAACAAAAACTAACCCGTTGGCGATTCTTAGTAAGGAAACAGAAATAAAGCCAACAAAAACGGCTGAAGAAAATAAAGCGACCCTTAAAACACAGGACGAGAATACCAACTGATAACTGTGCTTAAAGGCGAGCACAGAGTAAACCAAGAGTATTGAAAAGAAAGTACAATCTAGCACAAAACCGCTAGACAAGAAAATAAAACCACGAGACGCGGCTCGGGACAAAAAGGCAAACCAAAATACAAATACCAGGGACAACGTCCCTCTACCCCGGCTCACACGAGCCCAAACAAAAGAAAACCCTTTTAGGAAGGCGCTGGTAACAAAATACCTTAACCACATGCCTTCCTTACCTTAAATTGTAGTTTGTGTAAATTGGGTATAACACACACCAGCACAGTACCTGACTCTGAACGACAAGAGTCTACCTTGTGCTTTTACCGGCTGAATGTCAGAGCGAACAGATAATACTCAAGCACTGAAGCCTAGTCAGGACTGGCTTTAAATGCTCTCATGGGAGGTAATTCCCCTGGCACAAATGAGGAACAGGTGTTCCTCGGTCCTCTGATGGTCACAATAGGAATTACCTCCCCCATGCAGGACCCCCCTACTAAGGAGTGGCCCCAGACACTCCTTCAGCCCCCCGCCTATGGAACTCCCGGTCAGTCCCTTGAGGGGGGTTGGCCGCGGCTAGACACCGGAGAGTGTTCTCCAAGGTCTGGTTCGTACGTTCTGACTGCCCATTGGTCTCCGGGTGAAAACCCGATGAAAGACTTACTGAGGCGCCTACCAGGGAGCAGAACGTACGCCAGAACCGCGAAGGAAACTGCGATCCGCGGTCAGACACCACGTCCTGGGGGAGACCGTGTATTCTAAACACGTGGTCCACAACTAACCGCGCAGTCTCCGCTGCTGATGGTAGTTTGGGCAGCGCCACAAAGTGCGCCACCTTAGAGAAGCGATCCACCACCACCAGAATGACCGTCTTGCCATCAGAGGGTGGCAACCCCGTGATGAAATCTAATGCGATACGGCTCCACGGTCTTCCTGGGGTGGGTAGCGGACGCAATAGCCCTGAGGGAGCCTGGTGGGAGTTCTTGCTCTGAGCGCAGACCGGACAGGCGGACAAAAACTCCCGGACGTCCCTCTCCATGGTACGTCATGGTGAACAAAAAACGCGCAAAGAACAACGCCCAGCGCGCCTGGCGCGAATTGCGTGTCTTTGCGGTTTGGATGTACTCCAAATTTTTATGGTCCGTCCACACCGTGAAAGGGTGTTCCGCCCCTTCCAACCAGTGACGCCACTCCTCCAGGGCTAATTTGACCGCTAATAATTCCTTGTCCCCTACGTCATAATTCCTGTCAGCCTGGGACAGAAATACTCGCAGGGATGGACTTTTTGATCTTTCGGAGACCACTGTGAGAGAACAGCCCCCACCCCCAGTTCTGAGGCGTCTACCTTCACAATAAACGGCAGCGACGGGTTTGGAGTTATAAGAATAGGCTCTGAACAGAACCTCCTCCACGAATGCTGCTTCCGCCCGAGGTGTCCACACAAATTGTGCCGGCGCATTTTTCTTAGTGAGCGCGGTAATGGTAATGACCACAGAACTAAAATTCCGGATGAAACGCCGATAAAAATTGGTGAACCCCAGGAATCTCTGCACTTGCTTAACAGACTCCGGGGAGGGCCAATTTTTAACGGCGTTAATTTTCTTCGGATCCATTTCTATTTTGCCCGCAGACACAATAAAACCCAGAAAGGAAACCGAATCCGAGTGGAACACGCACTTCTCTGCCTTTATGAACAGGCGAGCCTCCAATAGGCGTGTCAAAACCTGCTTTACATGAAGAATGTGCTCAGAGAGAGTGGCAGAGAAGATCAGAATATCATCTAGATAGACGAACACAAACTTCTCTAGCATCTCCCTGAGCACATGGTTTACCAGCGCCTGGAATACAGCGGGGGCGTTGGTGAGGCCAAGTGGCATTACTAAGTATTCATAATGACCGGAGTGAGTGTTAAAGGCGGTCTTCCACTCATCGCCCTCCCTTATGCGCACCAAACTGTACGCATTCCGGAGGTCCAGTTTAGTGAATACAGCCGCCATTTTATAATAATCATTCGGCAGATGCTCTTATCCAGAGCGACATACAGTTTATTAGGCTAAGCGGGAGACAATCTTCCCCTAGAGCAATGCAGGGTTAAGGGCCTTGCTCAAGGGCCCAACGGCTGTGCGGATCTTATTGTGGCTACACCGGGATTAGAACCACTGACCTTGCATGTCCCAGTCATTTACCACTACGCTACAGGCCTCCCCAACTAAAGATGCCAAAACAAAGGTGCCATTTTTCAAAACATTTTTAGTTACACGCACAAGGGGGCATCACATTCTTTGGTAACTTACAAACGCGCATTACTGGATATTCACACGAACACAAAGAGAAGTTGCAATACAGCACACATATCGTAAGAAATACACTTGCTCTTGGAGTTGGTATGTTTAGCTCAGTTATTTCTGCTTTTTCCTCAAACATAGAAAAAGTATGCAAATATTGATTGTGCGAGGACACCCAGTTTTAGAATCCTGGCTACACCACTACACATCACGTATGTATTAATTTGAGATGCAACGGTTCGAGTGTGGGGATTAAAAACACGCATATTGCTGAATACTGAAAGAAAGCTGGAGAAGTTGCAGTAGACACGGACAAAATGCACTTACTCATGACATCCGTGCCATTTTCCGTAATGAAACATGTTCCCTGATGAAAAATGTTTACCTCAAAAGAAGTAAATATCCTATGTTTCTGTATGTCATTGTATCGTGCTTTACTGTTGCTGTTCTCGCCCCTCCCCTGCCAGATAATAATTATCAACTTTCACATTCACATTTTAATGAGTAAAGATTAAGAAATTGGAGTGGTCTTACTCATCATGCATGGCAAAGGTTTCTGGCAAAATCTCACAAAGTGAACCATCCAAATAGAAAGGAAAGTGACAGGGTGGCCTGTAGTGTAATGGTTAAGGTAAATGACTGGGACAGACAAGGTTTGGAGTTTGAATCCCAGTGTAGCCACAATAAGATCCGCACAGCCATTGGGCCCTTGACCAAGGCCCTTAACCCCGCATTGCTCCAGGGGAGGACTGTCTCCTGCTTAGTCTAAACTGTACGTCTGTACGTCACTCTGGATAAGAGCGTCTGCCAAATGGCATTAATGTAATTCATGTAAAAGTTGATCTCATCTTGTGGGTGCCAAACTAGTTTGGTCCTCACCAATTGACATCAAATGCAGATGGCTCTCCTAAAATCAACTCTTTTGCTTGCTCTTTTATGCATGAACTAAAGATGAAACTTAATACACTTGTCGAAGAAATATTTTTAGCAGCCAATTGTCCAATTACTTTGGGTCGTATACAATTAATATACTGAGCAAAACATTAGAAAATGAATAAAATAATAATTATGAACTTACTTTTGATCTTGAATGCAAAAACATTCATAGGATGGATTGTCAACCAGTCTGGTGTGTATTTCTACCTTGTGCCCATTGCATTCTGGTGCAGGCTTTAACTCCCCTGGGATCCTGAGCAGAAATAAGCAGGTTAGATAATGGACGGATGGACGGATGGATGGATGGATGGACAAACACTCTCAAAGAGACAGGCTCTGTCAGATAAACATTCATTTGCAGTCCTCATAAATGGAAAGTGATTTATTTTGGGTCATCCATCTGTGCTCTTGGCTACATTGATCTTTAAGTTAATCACAGATTTGAAGAAAACATTTGCTGAATTATATTGACATATAATTTGATAATTTTTTGTTATAATGCAGTATGGCTGTATGTCCTGCAGTAGCCTTTGAAAATAGTTGTCACTGTTGAACGCTTACAGTGACTTATTATATTTGTTATTTATTTTTGATTATGGTTTACTTACGGGCGATTATTTGGGTTTCTTGATCCTTCTGGTTTTTCTGCTGAAATCCAATTCCCCTTTTCTGTTTTCCCTGCTGTGGATGCAGACATTGATTGTACTTCAGTCTTGGATGTGGTTGTAATATTAGAATTTACTTAAAGTATCCTTTCTGAAACCATGATACAGTGACAGCACACTTACATGCATCAACATTCAGGTTCACTGGAACCCAATTATCTTTGTGGGAGGAAGACTGCTTCACTCCACAATAGTACAAGCCTGTGTCGTTTCCTGTGAGGTTTCTGATGGTGATCACAAACTCTCTGTTGGAAGGGTCATCTCTGATCTGAGTTCTGTCTTCACTTTTTTTGTCATTAGTGTTCACCTCGGGGCTGCAGACGTCCGCACCCGAGTCTTTACACCAGTATTTAACACTCTTTGTGTAATCTGCAGCATACTGACATGTGATGGTTTGACTGCTGGATGCCATGCCAGATTCCTAGGCCCATGGAGATCAGGTCTGGTATCATCTAGAGGAATGTACAATTTTGAAACAATTGATTGCCACAGTCTGAATAAAATGGCAAAGTTCCTTTGAAAAGCTTTGTTTTGTTTCCCTTTTTCTCCCAATTTGGTAGCCAATTAAACCCTATCTAATCCAATTAGTGTTAGCTGGTGGATACACCGCCCACACCCCATCCCTCGGCACGCCTTCTTCAAGCTGTCTCGTCTCAGGCTCGTGACCGTGATTCCGAGGCGCCCGGGGTGCTGTTATGGTAATGGCGATCCGCTAACCCTGCCAAGTCCCTCCCTCTGGAGCAGCGAGCCAATTATACCGCTCCACAAGAGCCGCATAATTGGCTTTTGGCAGTTCCTCGGTGTGAAACTGCTCACTGATATTCCCACCTTGGTCTATTTGCGAATGATACTTTGGTTTGGATTGGTTGCCAATGTGAACTAAAGGTTTACATTCATTACACTGTTAAGAAATTAACACTGTTTTGATTGCTCCATACCTTCATTGACTTCAACATGCGCCAAGGCCTGTTCATACAAGGCAAGTGCTATTTCTATTCCACACTTGTATTGCCCCTCATCATCCTTGGTGAGGTCCGTCATAGTGATGTAAAATGCGCCCTCTGTTTTATTATCTCTGATAGTGATCCTGCTGTGAGTATCTTCACTGGTACTGACCAGTTTAGTACATGGAAGCAGCTTATTGACTTTGCACCAGTATTTGACATGGTCGGTTTAAGATTTGTCATATTTACACTGGACTGTTACATTTCCTTTGGTGTGACTTATCACCTTTTCCAGTCCCGATACACTTACAGAGTAGGCTCCTAAAGAAAAAGCACAGAGGTGTTTTGTGTTAATGCTAAACTCTTAGTATATTCTTTTTAGCACGATATAATGATGCCAAAATGGCAAAGGAAAAATGGTTTACATTAATGCTGTACATCTGTTCAAACAACATTTATTTGTCATGAATGTGATCTCTGTGAATGATGTCCCAGTTATTACATAGAACATATTCAGCACCTTACCACACGCACATTACTTCATTCAACTATAACAGAACATTTACATGTTACATAAACACATTTGCAAGAGCTTACTCTTGATGTACACTTGAGGTCATTATAAGCCATATATTAACATTTTATTTTAGTTTCCATACTTCTGCTAGACAGTAATTGTGTGGATAAAATGTGTTGTTCATTAAAACTCTGGCATTGCAGAAACTAACAGTACTTCGTCTTGTACTAAAATAATGAATTATATCAGCTTATTAAAATCAGTGTAAAATTTGAACAGAACAATGGGAAGATGTTTACCTGTGAGGAAGGATAAGACAAAAGCTAGCCTCATTGCTTTTGGAGTTGAAGGCTTCCATTCTTCAGTGGAGCTTGTGTTTGAGAGAAACAGAAACTATTTCTGTATCCTTTGCGCTTCTGGCTGGGTGTATGTTGTCATGAACTGAGTAAAGGAAAGGAGAATCCAGATCAAAATGGCGACAGCATCAGAAACCAGAAAACAGTTGGGGTACACAAAATGGGTCGGAATATAGGTCAAGCAGTCAGAAAATGTTGGAAAGTCAGAGGTAAGCACATAGCAAAGGAATATGGGAAACAGAGGGGTATAAATACATAGGTGAATTAACTAAAATGACAAACAGAAACTAATGAATGAACGGGAGGACTACAGAATGAGCTGATGGACAAAAGACAGAAGCACAAAACAGGTAACAGAAATGCCATTCAATCCAGAATCCATACATTTGGGTTGTGTTTATTCAGGCAAAAATACTCTTTACACCAGCACTGTTCAATACATAACAATGGGGTTTTCTTCCATCAAGGCCAAACCCACATGGTTCAATTTCAGAGAGACTACAAAGCAAGCAAAGTGTCAACACGTCAATCAAAAGTGAGCTAAAGTATGGGCAAATCACTACATTCACAGGATTAAGTCTTTGTTGGTCATATTCTTAACTCCAAGGCACGTTACAGAACAAGCAAGGAGACTACAATTTCCATTTAAATAAGACAAGAACCAACTAACAAGAAGATTTAAAATCATCTGGGGGTGCACAAAGCCCCAACAAAATAAACAAAACCAACTCAAATTCAATAAACTCTAAAATTAACAAGATTAATAATTATTATTTTAAACAGTTTTAAAATAAAGCAACCCAAATACATTTATATTCCCAAGAGCCAGAGGAAAAGTTGATTTTAAAGGATATGCAAAGTAAATGTAGGTTTGTGGTTGCTTCCTAGTAGTGCGTAGGTAGGAACTTCACAAAGGTGTTGTAATCTAAATGTAGTTTCTGGGTTGACTACCGGGTAAGGCAGCAGATTTGGTATTTTGATGTCACATGCCCAGAATTGCTCCTGTTGCCACAGGATAGCAGACATCTAGGAAGAAAAGAGCAATACACCGTCTTAGTATCAGTACACACAGCTGGGAGCCCATTCACTCGGAAACTTTTCCAGAACATCGATCATCCCTTTTTGGTGGAGATTGAGCACGAAGTCGACTACCGTGGAGCACTCGCTACAGCTCCCGGTGACAAAGAAACACAGAGACAAACAGCGGGTCAAGCAACAGCGGTTTGGAAAAAACGCTGCAAGATCGCTCACTCAGCCAAAGTGCCAGGAAATGGATCGTCCCTTTTACGCAGGATCAGTAGGCAGAAAATAACTCTCCAGGTTGTGGCAGTTGGCAGGAGCATCGGTAGGAGCATCGGGTGGGTGGCAGATTTTGTGGGGAGACTGACCCATTCCTCAAGTCTCAAGTCAACTTGTCGAGGACCCGGCCCTAGGCCCCCCTGATGAGAGATTGACGGGGGATGGGTTAGAAAGGAATGCATTATTAACCCCTCGCACACGCCATCGAGGTGGTAGTAAGAACGCCCGTAAGAAGAAAAATATGTGGTTCAGAGAATGAGCAGCCATGCTTGTCAGTAGAGGAGTCTGAAGTCGGGGGACTTAGATTTAGGGTTTTAAGGAGCAAGGTTAAAGTTCTGACTGAGAATACCTCAACCCTACAGGGGAGGGGCACAATGCCTGGCTAAAGAAAAACAAAAATAAGGAAAACGGAAGGGATGTCAATACCGAAAGAAAATTAATAATTAATGGCGGATGATTTACACTCAGCTATTAGCTGGATGTCCTTTGTAGATCCCTTAAGGCGCCGCGGAGAGGGGCACCTGAAGAGTGTGTTGGGATGGTGGCAGGCTTTAACGTCTGGCTTACATGAAATCAAAGTTTGGAGGAAGTCAAGGAGAGATTATGAAACTGACACAGACATCAGTGATGAATAGGTTCATTAAAAACAACATAAGGGCTAGTGTTTTTCCACTCATATATTAAGATGGGGGAAACCAGAGGGGCCCATGAAATAAAATATTGGGGACGGTTCTTTGGAGGTATGAGAAAATGACAATTGGAAAAACAGAAATAATTAATATGGTCATTAAAAAACAGGTTATATAAAAGATAAATGTCTTCCCGCTTGACATAATGGGGGCATTTCTTATCAAAAAAGGTACACTTTTGTATGCAAAAAAGATATATAAGGGATAAGTTTTTAGACCTTAGAGCAGGATCCCAGAATTTGGCTTCAGAAGATATCTACGAGCTGTTGAAGAGAGAGCAACGCAAGACAGTCAAGCTGGAGTGGCGCGCTCCCTCTGCGCGCCACTCCAGGATATGGATATGGAGAGAGGAGTGACGTACGCGGTGCGGACTCAGGTGAAGAAAGAGCCACGCAGAACAATTATAACAAAGCTGGAGTGGTAATTATAATCTATATTACTTGTAGAAGTAGGAAAAGTAACATATTATAAGTTTACTTTTATATATCTTTTATTTCTTATTAGGATACTATATAAAGTAGAAAAATGTAGAGAAATTATCATATTTAGATAAATATAATATTATAGGAATAGTTTCTTTTTAAACGTCAAGAAGGGGGAGCTATAGGATAAGGCTAAGGCCAAAGAGGATGGATAAAGGAAGGGTGTACCTTGATTTTTAAACATCGTGGTGGAAAGGTAATTTAGAAAGAGCTAAGAGGGGTATATGTAACTTGCATGTGATTAGCAAACTGCAAAAGATGATATGTACACTGTAATCTGTATAACTCTATTCTTTTGATTGATTATAATAAAGTACATCTTACTATAATCATATGTGATAAAGATTCTTTAGAGGAATACATTGAATACAGGACATCGATTACCAGATTTGCATCACACCCTTCACTTCGAGACTGGGCTGGAAGTTCAGTAGAACTTACCAGGGCTCCAGGACGTTCGGAGTACTTGAGTTCGTCCCCGAGACACCTCATTGTGAGGTACTGCTCGTGGGAACGTGAGGTCTGAGCTCGGCAAGGGGTCCGTGGCTCACGACAAACTGATGGTGATAATTCAATAAAGCTTGCAGTGATATCAGGGGGAAGATGGGAAAGAGAGAACAGGGACAAAAGAGTACCAAAACAAACGGCCCACATGGCTTATAAACAGCGAGGCAAGGTGTCCATTATTAGTGGTAAACCAGACCACCCAGTCCTGATAGCGGCTGAGCCTTTTGCCTTGAGTGCTCCGCTCATAGCAGCGTAACTCGGGTTCATCTGTTCCATCCTCTGGGTTAAGCACAACCCCCTCTGGTGGCTCAAGGCCCCCAGCTAGCTCCTGCACCCGTTGAGGTTCCTGTTCAATTGATGCAGGCCCCCCTTGTGGATTCAGTTCAATTGGTGCAGGCCCTCCTCTGGCTCATAACTAGCTGGCTCTGGATTAATAGTGGGTGCCAGGGTTAGGCGGACTAAAGGAAAGAGAACTAGTGGATGACAGCCGGAACTGGGGATGAGGGAGCAGAAAGCACCCCAGGGGTACCTGGAATCCTTGCAGGACAGACACACAAATTATTACGGTGCGAAATACAAGTAGGACCATCTTTGCTCTCTGGACACAGAAAAGCCATTCTGGCCATACTTCTGTTACCACTGGTCAGCTGGTAGTTGTGCATGTCGACTGAACAGCACATAGTGAGGGGACAGAGCGGTACTACAGTGAGTGGTGTTATTGTAGACCTGAACTAGAGTTGGGAGCTAACAGGGCCATTGGGAATGAAACTCTTGGCCGATCGTACAAAGCAAAGAGAGAAGCGTTTGGGGTGGTACGCGGTGGTGTGAACCTTGGTGCAACCCTAACCCTAACCCGCTTATAGCTGGCCAGAAACGGATCAGTACAATTCTTAATATTCTCCGTTCTCAAACGGGGTCGTATTGTACGCTTAGTGGTTACTATAGTTTTACTCGTTTATCTGACTCCATTTAAAATATAATTTAGAAATTTGGGTTTGCAACTTACGCGGACCTCGGGAGTGATTACATTCGACTTGTACCTGCGCCACCATTACTCAATAGATGCTCCCGGGATTAGCATTACTGCTGAAATCTCAGTTCGGTGGAGAACTCAGAGGCTGCCGGTCCAGTCAACACAATACTTGCAAACCTGCCCTGATAGTTGCGAGCCCAGGTCGGCGTAGCATTAACTGGGCTCCTTCGAGCTAATTTGGCAGGAACCGGCGCTATAACGCCCATGGGTTCCCTTCGCACCAGATTACAAGAGCCGTGCGTCGCCCGACCCTTTAAGGGACAGAAATTGCTGGCCGCACAGCTTAGAACTACCACAGGTGTACCGCCCCGCCGATCGGTCGGTCTTCGGCCACCATTTCCCCCTGAGTATTTCAGTTGTAATTTAGGCTGAAAAGGTACAAGATGAATTAGAGTCATGGAGATCACGCAAGTTACAAGCAAAATAGTTTATTCGCAGACAGGTAGGTTATTAGCTTTAGAATATCACAATCAAGTATAAAATATACAAATTAAGAATAGAGATAGAGTAAATAATCATACCTAGCCTGCTTGGACTACACACAAACACAGAGTATAGAATATGCCGTATGGAAAGTCGAATACGATCTTCCTGATACTTACATACATGTACAATATGCTGTGTGGGAAGTCGAATACGATCTTCCACTGCTACACATACATACATACATACATACCCAAGACATGTTGTGTGGGAAGTCGAATACGATCTTCCCAGATTGGTCTGTCTCCCTTGCTTTTATGCCAAATCATACGTTTGGAACCAGGCGGCAGTGCCATAAATCAACCCGGAGGGGTGGTCAAATCTGGAATTTAGACCCCCACCCTTGGGGGTTGTTGAGTAGGGAAAATGAGATGATTACCAGGAGAGGACGTGTAGGTTTTCCCTTGGGATACTGAAACTATAGTTTATTAAATTCCATTTGGTATGAAATGTATCTCATCCGATTCCATGATTTTATCAGATCACATCCATACCAAACAGATTACCCTTATGTTTTATTATGTTGCAGTTATCATGAAACTTCCCTCCTGATTATCCATTTTACATGCAATTCCTGTTACCATTACATAAGACTTAATGCAATAATACAAGGATCACATGGGCAATGTTTTCAAGGTGTTACCGGGTCTATTTACTATCTTAATAGCAGTTTTGAATATTTAATCTAAGAGAGCAGTCACCGGTGTAATGACAGCAGTGCCCAAATGAGGGCACTGTGGCATTGTCCGGAGTCTTCCCCCTTGGAAGTGACCAGGTATGGGGTCACAGGGAGGTCACCAATGTTCGGGAGGATTCTTTTCCCATGACCCAACTGGCCTTGGACCACTCATACATCTTAACTCCCCAACAGGTAGTCTAAACAACATTGAAACCCCAGCTCTCAGGCCCCTCACACATGGCAGCCCTTCCTGACCTTAACCACCATGCTACAGGCCGCCCCATCATATCTATGAATGCTGTAGTTGGGAGTTTTCATGATAACTGCATTATGCTGTAAATATGTCTTTGTGCCTCTCATGGTAATATACCTTTTGGATAAACCTGATTTGGGTGAATGAAAGGAAAGGAGACATTCCAGACTGTTTGGTTTCTTCTCCTTATCTCCGAAATCCAGGCCTTAGATCTAAAAAGTGAGTCACCCATCTATAATTTACAGCCAGGCCCACCCGGCAGGGGCCTAAAACACATGGCTTCTACAGAGACAGCTTTTGCCCAGTTTCCCCTCGGCTCCTGAATGGTTGTGATATCAAAGGTAGACTGTTACAAAAACTAGACCATTACACCAGTCGCACTGAACCAATCAGAATAACACCAAACATCAACATATGACCTGGGATTATCATGAAACATCTTTCTACCATCTCCAATATTCCTGTTCTGGAATGTGAGAAAAGGGGGGCCTCCAGGGCCCAAGAAGGCGCCTCTAAGAATCCTTCTCTAGCTCTCCCCCACAGGCATGTGTGCCAACGGTGGGGGCTAACAATGTATACTCCAGGAGGGGGAAGTCAGCAAGCTGACCAGCGCATGAGACCAAATGTTACTTATGACTGGCTTACAGATTCCCCCCTATGGCCCCGAGGGACAAACAACACAGTTCCAAGGGGTCACTGTGAAAGCCGTGGCTGTACATGTAATTCCCTGCGGATGCTTGGGGTCTCAATCCCGACAGCGTTGGCACCTGCAGGGGGCTGAGCACCGAAACAGCAGGGGTAGAAGATTTTAGGGAGTGGAATGAGGCTGGTGATGACGGACCCTCAGAATACCCAGTCCCACCAGTCCCACCATATGTAGGCATCCAGGGCAGAGCTGGTAGAGGAGCTAGCCCTGGACGACCCGTTGCACCAGGTCCATTAGGTCAGTCAGAGACCACGCACACTGTCCAGAAATAGTGTCCTTCCACCACAGAGAGATGTCCACCTCCAGCGGAATTCTCCTCAGAACGCAGATCTGACCCATTACGAAGTCCTCAATCACTTCCAGTCAATCAAGTGACTCGCTGGAAAGGTCAGACCTTCATGCGTGAAGGAGCTCATCTCGCTGATAACGTACGACTGTGGGTGAGACACCTGGACGATCTCAGCATGGCCAGACAAAAACTGAACACCAATACATTTGGCACAAAATGGGAAAATATTGTTAGACATATAATAATGACAAGATGTTTCATGACAACCAGTGCGAGTAGTCAATATGGTCTTCATGTCCCTTATAGAGATATGCACCAACACGGTGATCTAATTTAAATACCTGATTCTTCACTCCTACGCAGGTTGAGCGTATGGTAGTGGAATTTAGATCGACCTGTTTTAGGTGAATCAAAGAAAAAGAAACCAAGAATCCAATATAGACAGTACAACTATTTATAGTAAACATACAAACAATACATAGACACATTAATGAAGTGGATAAAGAATATTTTATCTTTGTTCTGACACAATCCACCTATGCCAGCCTAAGGCCTCAATGAATTCCCTTACGACATGACTAGGGTTCTTGTGCAGACAAAAGTCCAGAATATCTTGCTGGCAGCAGCAAACCAACCCTTGGCATATGTTCTGCAGGCTAAGACACGCTCGATGGTATGGGTCTGATGGACAAGTGAACGGCTAATAGAATGGAGCGCCTGCGCTTCAGATCTAACAGCCGTGAATATATTTTTTGTAAACTATGAATGATATGTTTGAGACCAGTGATCATCTGGTTTACCAAACTTGATGAAATTTAGGATAATTAATTATCCTATAAGTATTTGGATGGCACGTCTGCCTAAGAATTCAGGAACTAAATTATCGAGCTGTGCCTGTAGCCATGCATACTACTATATTGCAGTATATCGCATGCAGAACAGAATACTGGGACGGTTAAAACTAACATATACCAAACACAAGATGTATAACGCAGCTATTTGCTTCAAAATATAAACATTTATGCAGGGTGAATATCTGCATAAATCCATATGTCAAATTAAAGAATGATTAAAAACAATAAAAATATACACATTTATGCAGGGTGAATGTCTGTATAAATCTGTAATCAAATTAAAGAATTAATCAAAAACAACATCAAAACAAAACAATTCATACACTCTCTCAAGATAAACCATTGAGAGTGCAGGTTCACTGCTCTTACAACAAGAAACACCACACGTGACAAACACTTAGGGAAGGAGAGACAAGGGCAAAGGGAGCAGTGAGAGCTGTGAGGGGGGGCAGTGAGGAACTGAGAAGTTTGAAACTGTGGGGGGAGTAGAATGACCCATAAATCAGTCCTTGCCAGAAAATGACCCCCGCTTGTTAGGTTTTATGCCCAGAAATGTAAGAGGAGGAATTGCTTCTTCTCCTTTACTCTTAAATTTACTTAAGCATTTTTCATTTGGAACACCTTCCAAAATATAAGACAATTCAGTGTTATTGGGCTATAAAGACCTCTCCTGTTGTAAACATCTCACCATATAGGCACCGATGCCACAGGTCACTGTAAATCAGTGAAAACTTTAAAGGGTTCATTTCATGGCATTAACTGATTTATCTAAGGTCTAGAAAATATTCTAATATATATATAGTTTGTGTTAGTGGGAGAAACCACACAAACATACAATTAGATTTAGGTACACACATGCCTCAGTTAATCTAACTGGCATTCAAGTAAGTATATTAGTATTATTAACTAATAATTCTTAAAGGACATGCACAGACAGGCAGTATACCGTATATAACAATATAAATTATCTGCATTCACAGTGGTGCAACTAGAGCACACAAAGTGAAGCAGAGGAAACTAATATGGTACACCAAGATGCACTATACATTTTGCCTATGCCTAAATAATTTAATTTATCCGATAGGACAAATGATGTAATCCGGGAATTCATCCTTTTTATTTAAGAATGTATCCCCACTAGGGCAAAGCCTATGTGACATCTATTATAGAACATTTAGTAGATTTAATTTTACATATGTCTATAACAAATATTTCACAAACTATTGCCTATGCATTTAATTATAAGTATACAACTGTTGCCAATACAGGTAGCACATGCCAGAGGACTCAGTTTCCAGCAGCTCAGAAAGACAGAAATTCTGTGAGGCGACACCCGACCCCCAGTCTCAGAGGTCTAGACATAGGCACCACGTGCAGAATATTCCCCAACCTTGTAGCAGCGTATCAGAGGGGTGGAGACTTATATCTGCTGTGGCACCCAGCGGCCCTATGACGTAACATCGGGCCTAGTATACAGAGATATCGCAACCACTGATACAGGCCTCAATCACTGAGACTTAAAACTGCTGCTCCCTACGGACGGATACCCGATAGTCTCAAGTCTTGTTATAAACACCATACTTGTTATACCCACCACAGTCAAAGGGCTTGAGACGTATACCCGCCGTGGAACACAGACACCCTGGGTTCAGTATCAGCACTCTCCAGACTCTGCTTCTAGGTCTGGAACCTAGAACCTAGGCTATGCCCCTGATTCAGCACCCAGTTGCAACTTATAACAATTTCTGCAATTATAATGGAGAAACTTGCCACCTTTAACGGAGCTCAAGCTTACTCCAAAATTAATATTATATATGCACATCCTAACAGACCGCACACATATATGTATTAATCAACTTTCAAAGCTTACCAGTTCATAAACCACTCATCCCTTCACACAGTTCTAAACACTTTTACCTTCTCTGTGACATGCTTGTTTGCAAACATGTTGCTACCGATGCCTACTTGCTCTTTAAGCTAATAGCCACAGCAACACAGCGCCGTTACAAAACATGCACATCAACATTTCTCTCTTTACCTCCTCCAATAATTACGTTACATACCCTGAGAGGTAGTAACCTGCAAATATGACTGGATTCTACGGTCCCAGCCCTGTCCAGGATATTTCGATCCCCTAAACAGTATACATGCAGTAAAATAACACAACTCTCCCTAACATATGCCGATATGAAAGAAATTATGCTACTCACCACACCAAGGACAGCAAAACCAGATGGAAGAAAAACCACACACCCGCGGTAACGGGTATCATGCCGGAATGCAACACCACCAGAAGGAGCAAACTTCAGACACCTCACCCATTGTAAGCCTCAGCAGACGAATCTCACATGGATGAAAGCTGTTCAAGTCGAGCTTACCAACTGTAAAACTCCAGATTTCACACACATGCATGAAATTTGATCACATCGGCAGACAAATCTTAAATGAATGAAAATTTGATCACGTAATGAAATTTGATCACGTCGGACAAATCTGATATGAATGAAAATTTCCATCACGTCGGACAAATCAGATATGAATGAAAATTTGATCACGTCGGGGTCACCAACTGTAAAACCCCACAGCTAACCCAATGACGGAATTTAGCGGGGGCCGAAGGGGGTTTTGCGTGCTTGTCCGTTGCTGGGAGAACATTAGTTGGGTTAATTATTATCCTCCGTACAAGAACAGAGCACAATTATGTTTAAGAATATACTGGGTCCGTTGCCATGGGTCGGATATGGATTGACCTGCCCCATATCCCGCTTATAGCTGGCCAGAAACGGATCAGTACAATTCTTAATATTCTCCGTTCTCAAACGGGGTCGTATTGTACGCTTAGTGGTTACTATAGTTTTACTCGTTTATCCGACTCCATTTAAAATATAATTTAGAAATTTGGGTTTGCAACTTACGCGGACCTCGGGAGTGATTACATTCGACTTGTACCTGCGCCACCATTACTCAATAGATGCTCCCGGGATTAGCATTACTGCTGAAATCTCAGTTCGGTGGAGAACTCAGAGGCTGCCGGTCCAGTCAACACAATACTTGCAAACCTGCCCTGATAGTTGCGAGCCCAGGTCGGCGTAGCATTAACTGGGCTCCTTCGAGCTAATTTGGCAGGAACCGGCGCTATAACGCCCATGGGTTCCCTTCGCACCAGATTACAAGAGCCGTGCGTCGCCCGACCCTTTAAGGGACAGAAATTGCTGGCCGCACAGCTTAGAACTACCACAGGTGTACCGCCCCGCCGATCGGTCGGTCTTCGGCCACCATTTCCCCCTGAGTATTTCAGTTGTAATTTAGGCTGAAAAGGTACAAGATGAATTAGAGTCATGGAGATCACGCAAGTTACAAGCAAAATAGTTTATTCGCAGACAGGTAGGTTATTAGCTTTAGAATATCACAATCAAGTATAAAATATACAAATTAAGAATAGAGATAGAGTAAATAATCATACCTAGCCTGCTTGGACTACACACAAACACAGAGTATAGAATATGCCGTATGGAAAGTCGAATACGATCTTCCTGATACTTACATACATGTACAATATGCTGTGTGGGAAGTCGAATACGAGCTTCCACTGCTACACATACATACATACATACATACCCAAGACATGTTGTGTGGGAAGTCGAATACGATCTTCCCAGATTGGTCTGTCTCCCTTGCTTTTATGCCAAATCATACGTTTGGAACCAGGCGGCAGTGCCATAAATCAACCCGGAGGGGTGGTCAAATCTGGAATTTAGACCCCCACCCTTGGGGGTTGTTGAGTAGGGAAAATGAGATGATTACCAGGAGAGGACGTGTAGGTTTTCCCTTGGGATACTGAAACTATAGTTTATTAAATTCCATTTGGTATGAAATGTATCTCATCCGATTCCATGATTTTATCAGATCACATCCATACCAAACAGATTACCCTTATGTTTTATTATGTTGCAGTTATCATGAAACTTCCCTCCTGATTATCCATTTTACATGCAATTCCTGTTACCATTACATAAGACTTAATGCAATAATACAAGGATCACATGGGCAATGTTTTCAAGGTGTTACCGGGTCTATTTACTATCTTAATAGCAGTTTTGAATATTTAATCTAAGAGAGCAGTCACCGGTGTAATGACAGCAGTGCCCAAATGAGGGCACTGTGGCATTGTCCGGAGTCTTCCCCCTTGGAAGTGACCAGGTATGGGGTCACAGGGAGGTCACCAATGTTCGGGAGGATTCTTTTCCCATGACCCAACTGGCCTTGGACCACTCATACATCTTAACTCCCCAACAGGTAGTCTAAACAACATTGAAACCCCAGCTCTCAGGCCCCTCACACATGGCAGCCCTTCCTGACCTTAACCACCATGCTACAGGCCGCCCCATCATATCTATGAATGCTGTAGTTGGGAGTTTTCATGATAACTGCATTATGCTGTAAATATGTCTTTGTGCCTCTCATGGTAATATACCTTTTGGATAAACCTGATTTGGGTGAATGAAAGGAAAGGAGACATTCCAGACTGTTTGGTTTCTTCTCCTTATCTCCGAAATCCAGGCCTTAGTTCTTGACCCTAAAAGTGAGTCACCCATCTATAATTTACAGCCAGGCCCACCAGGCAGGGGGCTAAAACACATGGCTTCTACAGAGACAACTTTTGCCCAGTTTCCCCTCGGCTCCTGAATGGTTATGCTATCAAAGGTAGACTGATACTGTGTATCATGAAACATCTTTATACCATCTCCAATATTCCTGTTCTGGAATGTGAGAAAGGAAGGTGCCTCTAAGAATCCTTCTCTAGCTCTCCCCCACAGACATGTGTGCCAACGGTGGGGGCTAACAATGTATGCTCCAGGAGGGGGAAGTCAGCAAGCTGACCAGCGCATGAGACCAAATGTTACTTATGACTGGCTTACACACACCTATAATGAACAACATGAAATATCAATTCAGATCATATAAATCACCCTATGTTGGATCCAACAACCCCAAAAAATATATATAAATGTCTTTTTGATAGGAGATCTCATTGAAGAAAAATGGAAAAAAGAAAAAATAGCTTGAGCTGAGATGAGTAGTAGGGGGGAAGGTTTTGCGTGTTTCAATTCGAAAGTTCTGATCATATGATTAGAACATGTCCCGTCCTACCACACTCTTGTGGGGAAAAAAATCAGGGGGGAAACCAGCCAGGATAAGTTCAAAATAAACCAAAACAGCTCTTCTTATAAATCTTCAAGATGTCAGTCAACTTCTACTTTACTCTACGAGTTCTGTGTATGTATTAACCTAAGTGATTATAAGCTATTTGTCATAAATCTTATCAAATGCCTCTGTCTAATCTCTGTATCTGGGTAGATGGTGTCAGTGTGGGAAAAAGAAAAAAAAGATTGTTTCTCCTCAGGAGTAGGGTTTTAGGGAGTGTCTACAAATACCCAACTACTAATACTAGTGCTAAAGTGAGGGACTATTCACTTTAAGTAGGTGAAACTAATGAGGGTTACACAAGTACACATTTTGATGAGCAACATTTGGTGAAGATCCGAATGACTGAACGTCAGAGCGTTCCCATATAAATTTGACCCAGGTATGAATAAAAAAAACAAGAACATCTTGGTGTGTGTCGAGTTCAGTGAGAGTCGAGGGGCTGTCTTGCAGTAGTAGAGAAATTGATAGTAGAGTACAGAACTTGGTCCGCTGGAGGAGGTGTCCGTGTGCACTGCTGTAAATTCACTACTGAGTACAAACAGACGCTCCGCTCCAGCGCACTGTCATCACTCATTGGTCTGCCATTGGTCACTTCTTCGTAGGTCGGTTCATTGGCTGCTGGGGGCTGTAACAGGGCGGAAATGATGGTAAGCCTTGACTTTAGGAGCATTCCTAAAGGCCTTTAGAAACATGAATGAAAGTGTTAACCCTTGTGTAGCCTTAACATTCTGTATACTCCCCTTGTCCTAATGGTCAAAAATGACCCGCCCTCTCTAAACCCCTAAAATAAAGCAGCTTAATGTTATTTTAAACCCCAAATCTATTTTGCATGTAGAAACAACCTGTCACTCATCACAAACTATGACATCAAATTTCAAGTTTAAATTGATTTTATTTTCATTTCTTTGCTGTTAAACATAGTGGCTGGCATTTTTGACCCTTAAGACAACACAAGGGTTAAGACTCCTTATATTATGCATATGGCTGTAGACTTTATAAAAGTGACAAAACCACTACCCATGTTATTCAATGCAAGGCAAGTAAAAAATATAAAATATATTATTTTCTTTGAAAAGTTCATGAATATTTTAAAGGGGATGATAGATTGCTTGGGAATTTCGAAGAAGACGTCCTCGAAATCAAAGATCAAAGTACCTTTTCCCCTTTGTCTGCCACAGCTGGTCTTATGTTACCTGAAATGAAATGAAGTTTAGACTCATGTGACTGCAAACATGTACAAACTAAGCAGCAGTGGTACCATTTAATTATATGAATATTGTTTTATTATAAATAGTTATGGCTACAATGTTTGAAGAAGCGTAGCATTTCAGTGATATATTTTACACGGTAAAAAAATGTTTTGTAGTCTCACCAGAAACTCAATTTTGAACATTAAAAGTTCTGTTTTTGACAAAGTGGTACATGAGACCACTCTGATTTTTATTATCATAGGGGTGGCAAGCATACTAACTTAAGTAGCCCACATGACAGTTGCTGTGTTGCTGTTTATTCTGAGGAAGAGAATTAGTAAACTAAATACAGTTGTATTCAAATAAATAGCAGTGCGCTAAAAAAAGTGAATAAAGTGCTAATATTTTGAACAGCTTTTAGGTCCATAATTTAAATGTCGTGGAAACATTACACAATCAATACCAAATCAAAACATGAACAAATTGTATCAAGTCTGCATTATTCTTTTACTGGAAGCAAAGAAATGGAAATATTGAACTGTTCAAAAAATGGCAGTGTCAACATTTTTCTCTTCAAACTCAAACACTTACTGTATAAACTGAAGAACTCTTTCAAGATTTAACTTCACTTTAAATTACTGAACTAATACTTAGTTGATAACTGCTGCACATCTGCATTGCATTGAGTCAACCAACTTCTGGCACCTAGAAACTAGGTATTTCAGCCCAGGATGAACAAACTACATTCCACAGTTCCTATGAATTCCCATACCATGATTTTTGTGCCACAATGCTTCACTGTCTTTACAATGTACTGTGGCTTGAATTCAGGGGTCATCTGATGTACTATCAACAACCACTAGATCCGAAAAGACCAATTTTACTCTTATCAGTCCACAGAATGTTACGCCATTTCTCTTTGGGCCAATCGATGTGTTCCAAATTTTAACTGATTCTGCTGTTGTTTATGTTGTTTTTTCAACAATGGTGCTTTATGGGGGCTTCTTGCTGATAGCTTAGCTTCGATTAAACGTCTTCTGACTGTAACAGCACTTGCAGATTATTGTAGATCATCTTTGATCTTTCTGGAGCTGAATCTTTGCCATTTGGACTATTCTTCAGTCCTAGACCCACTTCTTTTCTCTCTTTACACTTGTTCCCTTGCTCCTGTTATCAATGCACATGGTCTATCCTACCACTGCTATGCGGACGATACTCAACTCTTCATCTCATTCCCACCATCTGATACATTGGTTTCAGCCCGTATCTCTGCTTGCCTGAGTGACATCCAGAGCTGGATGGACAACCACCATCTAAAGCTCAACCCAGGTAAGACTGAAATGATATTCATCCCTGCTATTTCCTCTCCCCATCTGGATCTCTCCATTTCCCTCGGAGATACCGCACTTACGCCATCACCCTGTGCAAGGAACCTTGGCGTGGTGATGGACAGCAGACTGTCCCTCTCTGAGAACATTGCGGCGGTGACCCGGTCATGCAGGATATTCCTCAACAACATACGGAGAATCCGCCCCTTTCTCACCCCCTACTTGACCCAGCTCCTGGTCCAAGCGATGGTTTTGTTCCGTCTGGACTACTGCAACTCCCTCTTGGCTGGCCTCCCAGCGTCCGCCATCAGACCCCTCCAACTTATCCAGAATGCTGCAGCTTGTCTGGTCTTCAACCTTCCCAAACACTTGCATGTCATCCCCCTGCTTACTTCCCTCCACTCGCATCAAATTCAAAACATTGGTGCTAGCCTTCCAAGCAGTTAAGGGGTCTGCCCCAGCTTACCTCCAAAAAATCATCAGACCCTACACCCCTGCCAGACCTCTTTGTTCGGCCTCCACAGGCCACTTGGCGCCTCCCCCTCTCTGAACTTCCACCTCCCGCTCACGACTACTGTTTGTTCTGGCTCCATGGTGGTGGAATGAACTCCCAGTGGAGGTCAGAACAGTAGAATCTCTTTCCATCTTCAAGCGCAAACTGAAGATTCAAGCTGCACCTCTCCATGTCCCTCGCTACCTCCCTGTAAACCTTAATTGTTGTCTTTCTGTGATATTTACTTGTGTATCAGGATGTTTAGTTTGGCTAGGTAAGCAGTGTTTGGCTAGGTAAGTGGTTTGTTCATACATTTGTGTGTTGCGGTATTACAATTAAAAAAAGAAAGAAAAACAAAATAAAAGAAAAAAAAGATGATCAAATAAGCCCTGGTCCTTATCTTTGTTGTGCAGGTAGCAGTTGAAATTGTACTTCCCTCTAGGGTCTTTCAGCGCACTTATCCCGGGTTATGGGGTTGCACTGTTGTACGTTGCTCTGGATAAGAGCGTCTGCCAAATGCCATTAATGTAATTTAATGTAATATATATACACCCTCAAATTAAAGCTGGCCATCTGCACTTTAACCTCATATTCATTGTTTCATTTCAAATCCAATTTGCTGGTGTACAGAGCCAAAGGAACAGAAATTGTACCACTGTCCAAATACTCATGGACTGCTCTGCACAGAAGCAGCCATCATGGTGTTCACTCTGTCCTTTTCTTTAGGTCACGCCAGAACATGACTTTACCACACCCAATGTGATAACCACAAGTGCAGTCACCAAGGGTACAACATTTACACATGGGTGTATTTGGTATTCACAATACATACTTCCTCAAAGAAAGAATGAACAAGTGAAGCTTGAAGAAGTCAATCTCCAAACCGTAGAGAAAAGTCTCCAATAAACAGCGAGCCCAAACTTTATGTGTTCTTATTCTAAACTACCCTGCAAGTGAGCAGCCATCAAGAATAATCATACCTTTTCCACACAGAAAATAGACAATTTCTGTCATATAATGATGAACTTACGTTTGATCTTGCACGTGATAAGAGCAGCCACACAGCAGAGCAGGAGGAGAACCCCAAAGGAAACAGCGAGTGGGACCAACATAGACGGAGACTTCCTATCACTGAGACAAACACTCACATGATCGGTTATGTCAACATATTCATTTACACTGGTGACTAATGGAGAGTGCTTTGTTCTAGGTTATCCATCTGTGCTAGTGGTAAATGGAAGGCATTTATATAGCACCTTTAGCCAAAGCGCTGTACAATTGATGCTTCTCATTTACCCATTCACATACACACAGCAACATTGGCTGCCATGCAAGGCACCAACCAGCTCGTGAGGAGCATTTGGGGGTTAGGTGTCTTGCTCTGCGACACTTTGAAACACACAAGGCCGGATCAAACTGGTAAACGACTGCTCTTAGCTCTTATGTCGCCCATAATGAAGCTAATGGCTATATTGATGATTACATTTATCAGAGATTCAAAGAAAATATTTCCTGCAGTAACCTCTGAAAAATAATTTGTACTGTTTAATGTTTGTTATTTTTGTTTAGAATTTTTTATTATGGTTTACTTACGAATGGTTTGTTCGATATGTTGATCCTTCTTGATTAATTGAACTCCAGATTCCATTTTCTGTTGTGGATGCAGGAATTGGTTCTACTTGAGCCTTGACTAGACATGCAAAAAAAGTTAAAATGATATGCATGAAATGAAATACATATCATTAATAAATTACATTTGAATTACATTTGACTTAAAGTATCCTTTCTGAAACCATGATGCAGTGACAGTACACTTACCTGCATCAACATTCAGGTTCACTGGAACCCGATTATCTTTGTGGGAGGAAGACTGCTTCACTCCACAATAGTACAAGCCAGTGTCGTTTCCTGTGAGGTTTCTGATGGTGATCACAATCTCTCTGTTGGAAGGGTCATCTCTGATCTGAGTTCTGTCTTCTCTTTCTTTGTCATGAGTGTTCACCTCGGGCCTGCAGCCATCCGCACCTGAGTCTTTACACCAGTATTTAACACTCTTTGTGTAATCTGCAGCATACTGACATGTGATGGTTTGACTGCTGGATGCCATGCCAGTTACACTCACAGGCCCCCAGAGATCAGGCATGGTATCACCTAGAGGAAGGTTAAAAGTTTTAAAACTTTAAAAGTTCCTTTGAAAAGCTTCTTTAACCCCTTTGTGCAAGCCTGTGGGCATGGTGCCAGCTGCTTAGCTCTGACATTCAACGTTCTATGAGAGCAAGCAACCAACTCTGTGTCCTACTGTAGCTTCATTAGAAAGCAATGCGCGATGCTTAATAATTTATACAGAGTTTCTAAGTGTGACCATTACTGTGTAGTTCGGCCAGTTAATCCCCTTTGTGTAGATTTCATGAAATAATGAATCCCCTTTGTGCTATTGATGAAATAATGAAATATTGAGTAAACAGTGAAACGGATCAATTTCCTGAATCATAAACTTTGATCACGAGTGTGCAAAATCTGAGGGCGATATGCTGTACTAAGAAAATAAATGAATGAAAAAGTAAGCAGTATACCCTGGAACACATACTTATACCCACTCAGTAATATGTACTCTGGAGTTATATGACTCAGATGTGACCAGTGTAAAATAGCATATTTCCCACCTAGGTCAATTTGCTAATGATACTTTGGTTTGGATTGGTTGCCAATGTGAACTAAATGTTTACATTCATGACACTGCTTAGAAATGAACATTGCTCCATACCTTCACTGACATGAACATGCACCGAGACTTGTTCATCCAAGGCACGTGGTATTTCTATTCCACACTTGTACTGCCCCTCATCATCCTTGGTGAGGTCTGTCATAGTGATGTAAAATGTGCCCTCTGTTTTATTATCTCTGATAGAGATCTTGCCGTGAGTATCTGTGCCACCTGTTTTCACCAGGGTAGAACATGGAAGCAGCAGCTTGCCTTTGCACCAGTATTTGACAGAGTCAGTGTACGATTTGTGATATTTACACCGGACTGTTACTTTTCCTTTGGTTTGGTTTATCACGTACATCGGAGCCTGGACTGAGAATGAAAAATGAAAGAAATACATACAGAATTAGATATTCAAGGATGTGGTCACTGAGTCCAAGATCGATCCCTATATCTCAAAAACATTGCTTGTTTTTTATTTTTACACCACATTTTCATATAATATACCAAAATGCAACTCTCTTTCCAAAGGCTTATGCATTAGGAGCTCTTTAAAAGTAAAAAAAACCAAAGCAATTGATATTCAATAAAATAATAATAAGGTACTGTTCACCATGCACATACTGCTTTATATAAATATTTTCTGAAATTACCGAGAACTTCATTTTGGGGTGATCATTTGCTCATGCACCTCCAGAACATGTCTCAATGCTCTGAGCTCAACAGCCATTTCCTGTGATAAATAGCACTATGAAAAATCTCTATGAAAAATAGTACCTTTTTTGACACTGATGTGCACCACACTTGTTTGATCATACACAAACCAACCAGGGATAGATATTCCACACTGGTACCATCCATCGTCATCCTCTTTGAGATCCTTCATAGTTACAGTGAAGACTTTCACTGCTTTATTATCAGTAATCGTCATTCTGTTGTCGTTGGTTGTGCCGTCAGACTTTACCAAAGACCCCTTACCCCACTTGTCTCTGGACCAGTATTTCACATTCTCAACATAATTTGTATATCTACATGAGACTGTCAGGCTGTCTCCCACCAAGGCCCTCTCCTCCCCTGGACCCCATACAACTACAGAGTAGGCACCTAAAGAAAAAGCACAAACAAGTGTTTTGTATTTATGTGTATCCATTTTATAACTATGCCAAAAATGTTTTACATTGATACTTTACCATAGATACTTTGTACATCTGCTCAAACAACATTGATTTGTCCTGAATGTTTTCTCAGTGAATGATGGCACAGTAATTGCAGAGGCCATAATTCAGCACCTTATCACAATTACATTACTTAATGCAACTATAACAGATTTACAGGTTATATGAACTCATATACAAGAGCTTACCACTGACATGCACGTGAGGTAATTATAGGCCATATCTTAAGCAAACTATTTTCTTTCAGTTTCCATACTTCTGCTAGACAGTAATTGTGTGGATAAAATTTGAAGTTCATTAAAACCCTGGCATTGCAGAAACTACTAGTACTTTTGTCTTGTACTAAAATAATGAATTATATCAGCCTTTCAACATCAGTGTAAAATTTGAGCAGAACAATGGGAAGATGTCCATGTTTACCTGTGAGGAAAGATAGGACAAAAGCTAGCCTCATTGCTGGTGGAGCTGAAGGCTTCTGTTCTTCAGTGGAGATTGTGTCTGAGAGAAACAGGAACTATTTCTGTGTCTTATGTTCTTCTGGCTGGGTGTATGTAGTTATAAACTGAGTAAAGGAAATTACATGCAAATATAGCAAGAGTGTAGCTGTAGGATACTGACTCTGGTACTGACCTGTTCATATGGACCATTTTATGATTAATACGTATATTATGCATTGTAATATATGATGTCATATCGTATACTGTACATCATCTATATGTATACTTCACCACTATTGCTGGATGTGTATATACTGATCCATGTACAAATGTGTGTGTGCATGTATGTGACTCATGTGTGTGTGACTCGTGTTGTGGAAGATAACAGGCAGTGCTGAGTGTATGGTTGATTGGTAACTTCATAGCAGTGAGGAATACGTGGGCACCCCATGGATTCATCATTGGTTCTCTGTGATTCTCCCCTATTATCTGCACTATGTCCAGTAATCTGTAGCACATTCTGTTTCAATGTCTGGTGGACGCAATAGTAGCAAGCATTTCCTGTTTGGTAAGCGAGGCTTTATGCCTCTGCACCTCTCTGTTTCTCAGCAGGCCACAAGAAGCAGAAACTACTTTCTTCTGCTTTCTGAGGACGGGGTAACCACACATCTGGCGGAGATGGAGGCAGCTGAACAAGAACAAGTTAAGTGTGGCTACTGCAAGGAGGATACAATTTCCATTTAAATAAGACAAGAACCAACAAACAAGAAGATTTAAAATAATCTGGGGGTGCACAAAGCCCCAACAAAATAAACAAAACCAATTCAATATTCAATAAACTCTAAAATTAAATAGATTAATAATTATTATTTTGAACAGTTTTAAAATAAAGCAACACAAATACATTTATATTCCCAAGAGCCAGAGGAAAAGTTCATTTTAAAGGATATGCAAAGTAAATTTAGGTTTGTGGTTGCTTCCGAGTAGTGCGTAGGTAGGAACTTCAGAACAGTGTTGTAATCTAAATGTAGTTTCTGGGTTGACTACCGGGTAAGGCAGCAGATTTGGTGTTTTGACGTCACATGCCCGGAATTGCTCCTGTTGCCACAGGATAGCAGAAATCTAGGAAGTAAAGAGCAATACACCATCTTAGTATCAGCACACACAGCTGGGAGCCCATTCACTCGGAAACTTTGCCAGAACATCGATCATCCCTTTTTGGTGGAGATTGAGCACGAAGTCGACAACCGTGGAGCACTCGCTACAGCTCCCGGTGACAGAGAAACACAGAGACAAACAGCGGGTCAAGCAACAGCAGTTTGGAAAAAACGCTGCAAGATCGCTCACGCAGCCAAAGTGCCAGGAAATGGATCGTCCCTTTTAGGCAGGATCAGTAGGCAGAAAATGGCTCTCCAGGTTGTGGCAGTCGACAGACCGGTAGGAGCATCGGGCGGGTGGCAGATTGTGTGGGGAGACTGACCCATTCCTCAAGTCTCAAGTCAACTGATGGTGATAATTCAATAAAGCTGGCAGTGATATCAGGGGGAAGATGGGAAAGAGAGAACAGGGACAAAAAAGTGCCAAAACAAACGGCCCTCATGGTTTATGAACAGCGAGGCGAGGTGTCCATTATTAGTGGTAAACCAGACCACCCAGTCCTGACAGCGGCTGAGCCTTTTGCCTTGAGTGCTCCGCTCATAGCAGCGTAACTCGGGTTCGTCTGTTCCATCCTCTGGGTTAAGCACAACCCCCTCTGGTGGCTCAAGGCCCCCAGCTAGCTCCTGCACCTGTTGAGGTTCCTGTTCAATTGATGCAGGCCCCCCTTGTGGATTCAGTTCAATTGATGCAGGCCCTCCTCAGGCTAATAACTAGCTGGCTCTGGATTAATAGTGGGTGCCACTATTTCCTTTTACTAAAGGAAAGAGAACTAGCGGATGATAGCCGGAACTGGGGATGAGGGAGCAGAAAGCACCACAGGGGTACCTGGAGTAGGACCATATTTGCCCTCTGGACACAGACAAGCCGTTCTGGCCGTACTTGTGTTACCACTGGTCAGCTGGTAGTCGTGCATGTTGACTGAACAGCACATAGTGAGGGGACAGACCGGTACTACTGTGAGTGGTGTTATTGTAGACCTGAACTAGAGTTGGGAGCTAACAGGGCCATTGGGAATTAAACTCTTGGCCGATCGTACAAAGCAAAGAGAGAAGCGTTTGGGGTGGTACGCCGTGGTGTGAACCTTGTGCTCCTATAAATAGTGCATAGGTGACTCAAGCTGACCTGACAGCTGGCATCAGGTAGGACTCAAAGTGACTCTTTCGGTCAGTGAAAATTATTTTGGGGCAGTTGAGAGGTTGGAGAGGACGATAGGACAGCCTTTGCTGTAGTTGTGATATCTTTTGTATTTTGTGTAACTAAATGGAAAAATTAGTCATTGAACAAACTTAACATAGGTCTTAATGGGAGACCAGGCTTGCACTTGGTAAACGGTTGGCATTTATATAGCACCTTTATCCAAATTGATGCTTCTCATTCACCCATTCATACACACACTCACACACCAACGGCGATTGGCTGCCATGCAAGGCACCAACCAGCTCATCAGGAGCAATTGGGGATTAGGTGTGTTGCTCAGGGACATACCCAGGATGGGTTCAAACCTGCAACTCTCTGACTGCTCTTACTGTCACAACGGTGGAACAGAGGAACCATGCGCAGAGGGATGTAGCGGAAACAATGGCAGGTTTAATAGAGGCAGATGAAGGGGCAGACAGAGCATAATGAAAATGCAGGCTGGGTACAAAAACAGGTAATCAGTGCAAATATGCGAAAGTACAAAAGCATGAAACTAGCAAAGTGCAGCTGAAAAGGACAGGTATAAATACACAGGGGAATGAGACAACCTAGGCGGGGCATGGGAGTGAGGGCGGTCTAACTAATAAACATCAGGTGAGACACATAAAAGGGCAATAATACAATAATGAGGCACGCACGAAGATGGTTGAATGGTTGAATTCCATTCTGTTGCAGTATCCTACCCTACTAACCTTTTTATTGCAGTTATCTATCGCCCTCCAGGGCCCCTGGGAAGCTTCCTTGATGAGCTAGACACCCTTCTCAGCTCCTTCCCTGAGGATGACACCCCGCTGATTCTCCTTGGAGACTTCAACATCCACCTTGAAGCCTCCCAGGCTGCTGCCTTCCTACCGCTACTCCACTCCTTCGGCCTCTCCCTGCAACACTCTCCTCCAACCCACAAGGCGGGCAATGTCCTAGACCTTGTCTTTGTGAGGAACTGCTCATGCTCTGATTTCACGGTTACCCCTCTGCATACATCTGATCACCACTTCATCTCATTCTCCCTCCCTCTTCCTCCCCATCCTCCTCCCCCTCCTCCCACCTACCCTTCCTCAGCCCGCCGTAACCTCCGCTCCCTCTCACCCTCTTCCTTTGCCACCACTGTCACCGCCTCACTCCCCTCTCTCGAATCCTTCTCCAAACTCCCCGCTGACTCTGCATCTGCCGCCCTTCTTTCATCTCTCTCCTCTGCTTTTGACTCCCTCTGTCCCCCTGTCTCAAAGCCGCCTCGCACATCCCCCCCGTCCCCTTGGATATCTGACACCCTCCGTACCTCCAGGGCCAGCCTCCGCGCAGCAGAGAGGAAGTGGGGGAAATCCAGAGACGCTTCAGACCTAACAACTTACCAGTCTCTCCTGGCGGCATTCTCTTCCGCTGTCACTGCCGCCAAAGCTAAATACTATCAAACACAAATTCAGAACTCCGTGTAAGCCAGTCCTAAGTAACATTTGGTCTCATGCGCTGGTCAGCTTGCTGACCTCCCTCTCCTGGAGCATACATTGTTAGCCCCCACCGTTGGCACACATGCCTGTGGGGGAGAGCTAGAGAAGGATTCTTAGAGGCGCCTTCTTGGGCCCTGGAGGCCCCCCTTTTCTCACATTCCTACAGGATTTGAGTACAGGAGTACTGGAGAGGGCATAAAGATGTTTCATGATAATCCCAGGTCAGAATATAGTGATGTTTGGTGTTATTCTGATTGGTTCAGTGCGACTGGTGTAATGGTCTAGTTTTTGTAACAGTCTACCTTTGATATCATAACCATTCAGGAGCCGAGGGGAAACTGGGCAAGAGCTGTCTCTGTAGAAGCCATGTGTTAGCCCCCTGCCTGGTGGGCCTGGCTGTAAATTATAGATGGGTGACTCACTTTTAGGGTCAAGAACTCTAAGGCCTGGATTTCGGAGATAAGGAGACGAAACCAAACAGTCTGGGATGTCTCCTTTCCTTTCATTCACCCAAATCAGGTTTATCCAAAAGGTATATTACCATGAGAGGCACAAAGACATATTTACAGCATAATGCAGTTATCATGAAAACTCCCAACTACAGCATTCATAGATATGATGGGGCGGCCTGTAGCATGGTGGTTAAGGTCAGGAAGGGCTGCCATGTGTGAGGGGCCTGAGAGCTGGGGTTCCAATGTTGTTTAGACTACCTGTTGGGGAGTTAAGATGTATGAGTGGTCCAAGGCCAGTTGGGTCATGGGAAAAGAATCCTCCCGAACATTGGTGACCTCCCTGTGACCCCATACCTGGTCACTTCCAAGGGGGAAGACTCCGGACAATGCCACAGTGCCCTCATTTGGGCACTGCTGTCATTACACCGGTGACTGCTCTCTTAGATTAAATATTCAAAACTGCTATTAAGATAGTAAATAGACCCGGTAACACCTTGAAAACATTGCCCATGTGATCCTTGTATTATTGCATTAAGTCTTATGTAATGGTAACAGGAATTGCATGTAAAATGGATAATCAGGAGGGAAGTTTCATGATAACTGCAACATAATAAAACATAAGGGTAATCTGTTTGGTATGGATGTGATCTGATAAAATCAAGGAATCGGATGAGATACATTTCATACCAAATGGAATTTAATAAACTATAATTTCAGTATCCCAAGGGAAAACCTACACGTCCTCTCCTGGTAATCATCTCATTTTCCCTACTCAACAACCCGCAACGGTGGGGGTCTAAATTCCAGATTTGACCACCCCTCCGGGTTGATTTATGGCACTGCCGCCTGGTTCCAAACGTATGATTTGGCATAAAAGCAAGGGAGACAGACCAATCTGGGAAGATCGTATTCGACTTCCCACACAACATGTCTTGTGTATGTATGTATGTATGTAAGTATCAGGAAGATCGTATTCGACTTTCCATACGGCATATTCTATACTCTGTGTTTGTGTGTAGTCCAAGCAGGCTAGGTATGATTATTTACTCTATTTCTATTCTTAATTTGTGTATTTTATACTTGATTGTGATATTCTAAAGCTAATAACCTACCTGTCTGCGAATAAACTATTTTGTTTGTAACTTGCGTGATCTCCATGACTCTAATTCATCTTGTACCTTTTCAGCCTAAATTACAACTGAAATACTCAGGGGGAAATGGTGGCCAAAAGACTGACCGATCGGCGGGGCGGTACACCTGTGATAGTTCTAAGTTGTGAGGCCAGCAATTTCTGTCCCTTAAAGGGTCGGGCGACGCAAGGCTCTTGTAATCTGGTGCGAAGGGAACCCATGGGCGTTACGATAGCGCCGGTTCCTGCCAAATTAGCTCTAAGGAGCCCAGACAATGCTACGCCGACCTGGGCTCGCAAATATCATGGCAGGTTTGCATGTATTGTGTTGATTGGACCGGCAGCCTCTGAGTTCTCCACCGAACTGAGATTTCAGCAGTAATGCTAATCCCGGGAGCATCTATTGAGTAATGGTGGCGCAGGTACAAGTCGAATGTAATCACTCCCGAGGTCCGCGTAAGTTGCAAACCCAAATTTCTAAATTATATTTTAAATGGAGTCAGATAAACGAGTAAAACTATAGTAACCACTAAGCGTACAATACGGCCCCGTTTGAGAACGGAGAATATTAAGAATTGTACTGATCCGTTTCTGGCCAGCTATAAACGGGATATGGGGCAGGTCAATCCATATCCGACCCATGGCAACGGACCCAGTATATTCTTAAACATAATTGTGCTCTGTTCTTGTACGGAGGATAATAATTAACCCAACTAATGTTCTCCCAGCAACGCCAGAAGGAGAAGCACGCAAATCCCCCTTCGGCCCCCGCTAAATTCCGTCATTGGGTTAGCTGTGGGGTTTTACATCCGGTTCTAACCTCCGGAAACTTTTCTCTATTTTCTCCTCTCTCCTCAACGCACCGGCTCCTCCTCCTCAGTCCTCATTCGCTGCTGATGACTTTGCTGATTTCTTCGATGAGAAGGTCACAGTCATCCGCAGATCCTTTACAACCACCGCCCCCCTCACTGTGCCCTTCCCCCCCTCTAGGCCCATCCCTTCTTTTTCTACTTTCTCCCCCCTTACAGACTCTGATGTTTCTCAACTCCTGCTCTCCCACCGCCCCACAACCTGTGCCCTTGACCCTATCCCCTCTTCTCTTCTCCAAACTATCACACCTGACATTCTCCCATTTGTCACCTCCCTTGTCAACTCCTCCCTGTCTTCCGGCTGTTTTCCGGCATCTTCCAAGAGGGCCCACATCACTCCGCTGCTAAAAAAGCCTACTCTGGATCCCTCCATCATCCAGAACTACCGCCCAGTATCTCTTCTTCCTTTCCTTTCTAAAACTATAGAACGAGCCGCTTCTACTCAACTTTCTTCTTTCTTTTCTAACAACAACCTGCTAGACCCCCATCAGTCTGGCTTCAGATCCGGCCACTCGACAGAGACTGCACTCCTCTCCGTCAGTCACTCCATGCCGCACGAGCAGCCTCCCTCTCCTCTGTCCTCATTCTTCTAGATCTCTCTGCTGCCTTCGACACTGTGGATCACTCCATCCTCCTGTCTGCCCTGTCAGCAACGGGCATCTGTGGCACAGCCCTGGACTGGATTGAGTCCTACCTCTCTGGTCGCTCCTTCCAGGTTGCCTGGGCTGGTTCGGTATCGACACCTCGGCCCCTCGCCACAGGAGTTCCCCAGGGCTCAGTCCTAGGCCCGCTTCTTTTTTCTCTTTACACTCGCTCCCTTGGCCCTGTGATCACTGCACATGGGCTATCCTATCACTGCTACGCGGACGATACCCAACTCTTTGTCTCGTTCCCGCCGTCTGATACGCAGGTTTCAGCCCGCATCTCTGCTTGCCTGAGGGACATCCAGAGCTGGATGGACAACCACCATCTAAAGCTCAACCCAGGCAAGACTGAAATGATATTCATCCCTGCTAATACCTCTCCCCATCTGGATCTCTCCATTTCCCTCGGGGATACCACACTCACGCCCTCACCCAGTGCAAGGAACCTCGGCGTGGTGATGGACAGCAGACTGTCCCTTTTCCGAGAACATTGCGGCGGTGACCCGGTCATGCAGGTTCTTCCTATACAACATACGGAGAATCCGCCCCTTTCTCACCCCCTACTCGACCCAGCTCCTGGTCCAAGCGATGGTTCTGTCCCGCCTGGACTACTGCAATTCCCTCTTGGCTGGCCTCCCAGCATCCGCCATCAGACCCCTCCAACTTATCCAGAAGGCAGCAGCTCGTCTGGTCTTCAACCTTCCCAAATACTCGCACGTCACCCCCCTGCTTACTACCCTCCACTGGCTGCCTGTCATGGCTCGCATCAAATTCAAAACATTGGTGCTAGCCTTCCAAGCAGTTAAGGGGTCTTCCCCAGCTAATCTACAAAAATCATCAGACCCTACACCCCTGCCAAACCTCTTCGTTCAGCCTCCACAGGCCGCTTGGCACCTCCCCCTCTCCGAACCTCCACCTCACGCTCACGACTGCTGTCTGTTCTGGCTCCACGGTGGTGGAACGAACTCCCCGTTGAGGTCAGAACTGTAGAATCTCTCCCCACCTTCAAACGCAAGCTGAAGACACACCTCTTCAAGCAGCACCTCTCCCCATCCCTCCCTACCTCCCTGTGAACCTTAATTGTTGTCTCTGTGACTTGCTTTGTGTATCAGTATTTTTTAGTTGGCTAGGTAAGCAGTGTTTTCATAGTTAACTTTGGTCACTTTTGCTCTGTTTGTTTGTTTCTTGTTTAAAAAAAAAAAAAAAAAAAAAAAAAAAATTGGCCCTCGTCCTTATCTTTGTTATACAGGTAGCAGTTCAAATTGTACTTCCCTCTAGGGTCTTTCAGCGAACTTATCCCTGGTTATGGATATGCACTTTGTTGTACGTCGCTCTGGATAAGAGCGTCTGCCAAATGCCAATAATGTAATGTAATGTAATGTAAAAGATGCGGACTGGATTCACAAAGACACACATGAAATACAAATGGCTCCGGACTAGGGAGTGGACAATTGCACAGAGTTAAAGAACATAGTGATAGGGGAGAGCAGGTGCAAAACTTCGCTGAATCAAGGCAGACAATCACAGATAGAACAAGGAGGTGGAGCTACAGAACAGTGCAGAAATAGACAATATTAATATGTTAGTTCCGTGATTAAACTATAAATCCCAAAACTAGTGAATGTTACTTTGTTAGTTAGACAAACATATTAGTGTGTTAATGTAATTAGTACCGTACAAATTCTGTATTAGTTGGGATTAGTATATTAGTGCTATCTATAAACATGAAATGGAGACAAAGCAGGAAGAAAGAAAATTGAGACTGAGAAGGAATTGTGGGAAACCGGAAAATGACGAAACCTGAAAGTGAAGCAGGCAGACAGGGAACTGACTCGGGCTGAGAAAACATTAAGACTCAGACATCACAGGGGAAGACGAGTGCAAAAACTAATAAATGAAAACAGAAAATCAGACATGAAAATGAAAAATAATAAATTACAAACACACAGAATAAACTAACCAACAAAACATGACACTTACCCCCCAGCCAATGTCACACTTCCTACTGCAAATGATCCCACCTCCTCTCTTTCTTCATTGGGCACCTGATAGAACCAATCACATCTGATGCTGCCCTCAGAACACATTCCAATATATACAACTCCTATGTGAAAGTATTCGCAGGACCATCACAACGAACAGACAACTGTGGGTGAGGTCTGTGGAGAGCCTGTTTTTGTTTTTCAGTGTGGCAGGTGGGAGGGTCTGCTTGGGGCAGTAAGGGGTTGATGTACAAGGCTGGGAAATCAAGGTAGGTGTATATAGGGGTGCCAAGGTATAGGGTGTTAGAGAAAGGGAGAAGGGGAGAGGGTGCTTGATTAATTATTTTTGGGCAGGTTGAGCTGGCTTCTTGGATCAGTATGAAGATGGTGTGGGCGGTGTATCCCCCAGCTAACACTAATTGGATAAGATAGGGTACAATTGGCTACCAAATTCGGAGAAAACAAGGGAATTGTTAAAGGGAAAAATTATTTGAAAAAAATTACAGTTGGATTCGTACAGACCATTGTCAATTTAAAAAGAAGCATCTTTATTACCAAATTCAGAGGGAAATTTAAAATTTTGAGTTTTCATTAAATGTCATTCTTATTATGATTATGTCATATGCAAGTACACATTTTGATGAGCAACATTTGGTGAAGATCCGGATGACTGAACGTCAGAGTGTTCCCATATAAATTTGACCCAGGTGTGAATAATAAAAACAAGAACATCTTGGTGTGTTTCATGTTCAGTGAGAGTCGAGGGCCTATCTTGCAGTGTTGATAGTAGAGTACAGAACTTGGTCCGCTGGAGGCGTCCGTGTGCGCTGCTGTAAATCCACTACTGAGTACAAACAGACACTCGGCTCCAGCGCACTGTCCTCGCTCATTGGTCTGTCATTGGTCACTTCTTCGTAGGTCAGTTCATTGGCTGCTGGGGACTGTAACGTCGGTTCATTGGCTGCTGGGGGCTGTGACAGGGCGGAAATGATGGTAAGCCTCGACTTTAGGGGCATTCCTAAAGGCCTTTAGAAACATTAATGAAAGTGTTAACCCTTGTGTAGTCTTAAAATTCTTTATACTCCCCTTGTCCTAATGGTCAGAAATGACCCGCCCTCTCTAAACTCCTAAAATAAAGCAGCTCAATGTTATTTTAAACCCCAAATCTATTTTGCATGAAGAAACAACCTGTCACTCATCACAAACTATGACATCAAATTTCAAGTTTAAATTTATTTTCATTTCTTTGCTGTTAAACATAGTGGCTGGTATTTTTTACCCTTAAGACAACACAAGAGTTAAGACTCCTTATATTATGCATATGACTGTAGACTTTATAAAAGTGACAATACCACTACCCACGTTATTCAATGCAAGGCAAGTAAAAAATATAACACAGATATTATTTTCTTTGAAATGTTCATGAATATTTTAAAGGAGATCATAGATTGCTTGGGAATTTCGAAGAAGACGTTCTCGAAATCAAAGATCAAAGTACCTTTCCCCCTTTGTCTGCCACATCTGGTCTTACGTTTCCTGAAATGAAATGAAGTTTAGACTCATGTGACTGCAAACATGTTCAAACAGCAGCAGCAGTGGTACCACAATAAATTAATATTGTTTTATTATAAATAGTTATGGCTGCAATGTTTGAAGAAGCGTAGCATTTCAGTGATATATTTTACACGGTAAAAAAGTTTTTTTGCAGTGTCACCAGGAACTCAAATTTAAAATGTCGTGGAAACATTAAACATTCAATTCCAAATCAAAACATTAACAAATTGTATCAAGTCTGCATTATTCTTTTACAGGAAGCAAAGAAATGGAAATATTAATCAGTTCAAAAAATGGCAGTGTCAACATTTTTCTCTTCAAACTCAAACACTTACTGTATAAACTGAAGAAATCTTTCAAGATTTAACTTCACTTTAAATTACTGAACTAATATTTAGTTGCACATCCATTGTTTTTGATAACTGCTGCGCATCTACGTTGCATTGAGTCAACCAACTTCTGGCACCTAGGAACAGGTATTTCAGCCCAGGATGAACAAACTACATTCCACAGTTCCTATGAATTCCCATACCATGATTTTTGTGCCACCATGCTTCACTGTCTTTACAGTGTACTGTGGCTTGAATTCAGTACCCAGGGGTCATCTGATGTACTATCAATGACCACTGGATCCGAAAAGACCAATTTTACTCTCATCAGTCCACAGAATGTTATGCCATTCCTCTTTGGGCCAATCGATGTGTTCCAAATTTTAACCGATTCTGCACATGTTGTTTTTTCAACAATGGTGCTTTACGGGGGCTTCTTGCTGATAGCTTAGCTTCGATTAAACATCTTCTGACTGTAACAGCACTTATTATTGTAGATTATTGTAGATCTTCTTTGATCTTTCTGGAGCTGGACTATTGGACTATTCTTCAGTCCTAGACCCACTTCTTTTCTCTCTTTACACTCGTTCCCTTGGCCCTGTTATCACTGTCATCTCGCATCAAATTCAATATAATAATATAATATAATATATGATAGCCTTCCAAGCAGTTAAGGGGTCTGCCCCAGCTTACCTCCAAAAAATCATCAGACCCTACACCCCTGCCAGACCTTTTTGTTTGGCCTCCACAGGCCGCTTGGCACCTCCCCCTCTCTGAACTCCCACCTCCCACTCACGACTACTGTTGTTCTGGCTCCATGGTGGTGGAAAGAACTCCCAGTGGAGGTCAGAACTGTAGAATCTCTTTCCATCTTCAAGCGCAAACTGAAGACGCACCTCTTCAAGCTGCACCTCTCCCTGTCCCTCCCTACCTCCCTGTAAACCTTAATTGTTGTCTTTCTGTGATAACAGAAAGTTTGTTTAGTTTGGCTAGGTAAGCAGTGTTTGGCTAGGTAGCGGTTTGTTCATCCATTTGCGTGTTGCGGTATTACAATTAAAAAAAGAAAGAAAAACAAAATAAAAAAAAAAGATGATCAAATAAGCCCTGGTCCTTATCTTTGTTGTGCAGGTAGCAGTTGAAATTGTACTTCCCTCTCAGGTCTTTCAGCGCACTTATCCCTGGTTATGGGTTTGCACTGTTGTACGTTGCTCTGGATAAGAGCGTCTGCCAAATGCCATTAATGTAATGTAATGTAATGTAATATATAAACACCCCTCTGCACTTTAACCTCATATTCATTGTTTCATTTCAAATCCAATTTGCTGGTGTACAGAGCCAAAGGAACAGAAATTGTACCACTGTCCAAATACTTATGGACTGCTCTGCACAGAAGCAGCCATCATGGGATTCACTCTGTCCTTTTCTTTATGTCTCTCCAGAACATGACTTTACCACACACAATGTGATAACCACAAGTGCAGTCACCAAGGAAACAACATTTACACAAGGGTGTATTTGGTATTCACAATACATACTCCCTCAAAGAAAGAATGAACAAGTGAATCTTGAAGAAGTCAATCTCCAAACAGTAGAGAAAAGTCTCCAACAAACAGCGAGCCCAAACTTCATGTATTCTTATTCTAAACTACCCTGCAAGTGAGCAGCCATCAATAATAATCATACCACCTGGAAGGGGAAAATAATCACAAGTGCTTTTCCACACAGAAAATAGACAATTTCTGTCATATAATGATGAACTTACGTTTGATCTTGCACACGATAAGAGCAGCCACACAGCAGAGCAGGAGGAGAACCCCAAAGGAAACAGCGAGTGGGACCAACATAGACGGAGACTTCCTATCACCGAGACAAACACTCACATGATCGGTTATGTCAACATATTTATTTACACTGGTGACTAATGGAGAGTGCTTTGTTCTAGGTTATCCATCTGTGCTAGTGGTAAATGGTAGGCATCGTGCCTTTAGCCAAAGCGCTGTACAATTGATGCTACTCTTTTACCCATTCACACACACACATCAACAGCGATTGGCTGCCATGCAAGGCACCAACTAGCTCGTGAAGAGCAATTGGGGGTTAGGCATCTTGCTCTTCGAAACACGATCTTCGAAAGACCGGATCAATTGGTAAACCTCCAACTGCCAGAGGACTGCTCTTACCTCTTGAGCCAATTTTGCCCATAATGTAGCTAAGGCTATATTGATGATTAAGTTTATCAGAGATTCTAAGAAAACATTTACTGAATTATTTTGAGGGTACCTTGGTAATATATTGTTATACAGTACTGTGCAAAAGTTTTAGGCAGGTGTGAAAAAATGCTGTAAAATAATAATGCTTTCAAAAATAGAAATGTTAATAGTTATCAATTAACAAAATGCATGAACAAAAGAAGTGAATGAACAGAAAAAATATCTAAATCAAATCAATATTTGGTGTGACCACGCTTTGCCTTCAAAACAGCATCAATTCTTCTACGTATACTTGCTCAAGGTTTTTGAAGGAACTCGGCAGGTAGGTTATTCCAAACATCTTGGAGAACTAGCCACAGTTCTTCTGTGTATTTAGGCAGCCTCAAATGCTTCTGTCTCTTTATGTAATCCCAGACAGACTCCATGATGTTGAAATCAGGGCTCTGTGGGGGCCATACCATCACTTCTAGGACTTAATTACATTGACTGTAAGTTTGGGGTCATTGTCCTGCTGTATAATACATTTATTCAGATAAATCCCTGATGATACTGCATGATGGATAAGTACCATTATTTCTGGCCAAATCACCAACTCCATTTGCTGAAATGCAGCCCCAAACTTGCAAGGAACCTCCACCATGCTTCACTGTTGCCTGCAGAAACTCATTCTTGTACCACTCACCAGCCCTTCGGTGAACAAACTGCCTTCTGCTACAGCCAAATATTTCACATTTTGACTCATCAGTCCAGAGAACCTGCTGCCATTTTTCTGCACCCCAGTTCCTGTGTTTTTGTGCATAGTTGAGTCGCTTGGTCTTGTATCCACGTCAGAGGTATGGCTTTTTAGCCGCAATTCTTCCATGAAGACCACTTCTGACCAGAATTCTCTGCACAAGAGATGGGTGTACCTGGGTCCCACTGCTTTCTGCCAATTCTGAGCTGATGGCACCGCTGGACATCTTCCGATTGCCAAGGGAAGTAAGCATGATGTGTCTTTCATCTGCTCCACTAAGTTTCCTTGGCCGACCACTGTGTTTACGGTCCTCAACATTGCCCGTTTCTTTGTGCTTCTTCAACAGAGCTTGGACAGCACATCTGGAAACCCTTGCTGATGCAGCATAACTGTCTTCAGCCATGCAACCTCACCTTGGAAGCAGACTTTGGCTGCTCCTCACCCAGTTTTAACCCTCGTACACAACTGTTTCTGTTTTAATTAATGATTGTGTTTCAACCTACATCTTAAACTGATGATCATTAGCTCCTGGTATAATTTGTTAATCACACATCTGACTATATGCCTTACAAATTCCCTGACTTTCTGCAAGTGTACCTAGAAGAATGAATTCTGGTTTGATGTCAAAGCGTGGTCACACCAAATATTGATTTGATTTTGATTTTTCTTCTGTTCACTCACTTTGCATTTTTTAAGCCCTGGCCATATTTTCAGAAAAAACGCCTAAAAAGACATACCCAAAGTAAATGAAGAATTGCTCCACAATAGTAAGGTTCATATGCATGTTCTTGGTGTCTATGGACATCTAGGGACCTCAGAGATGTATTCCCAATGTGTGAAAAGATTGTGACTGTTACTATGCCTGAGTAAATTGGAATAAACCAAAGGAGAAATGTGAAATTTCTATCCTCGCCTGTTTTCCCCCCCTATCTGACAGAGGATAACACCATGCCAACAATGATTCCATGTAGACCGATGCCATTGTTCACCTTCAGCAAGTCCTTGACTACAAATGTACCACATTTAGATAGAATTTGAGCAAAGGGCAAAGCCTCCACAAAGGTTTTAGTAAGGATACTACCAGGCGGACACTCAATTTGGCACAATTTGGCACAATTTGGCACCAAAGTGTGCCAACTGGGTTATTTTCCACTTCCAATGGAAACTGGCTGGAAAATACAACTTATGTCCATTACAGGAGTCTATTTCCATCTCCTGGAGCTTTTGGATATTACATTTACCTTGCACAGCCTTGTGCACAGTATAATATCAATAAAAAAACAACAAAATGTATCATTTTGTCTCCAAATGGAGTAGTTTTATTGTACCAACTAAATATGATATACAATAATATAATATCCAAATATAAAGTAAAAACGAATGCCAATGTGCAATATAAAATGTCCACTCCAATAATAGAATAACCAAATATAAAGTGATCAATGTCAATGTGCAATTAGAAAACAAAAATATCACAATTAGTGTAAACAATGTACTCTTGAAAACAACTATTGCACATTCAAATAACGTAAATAGGAACAGTCTTTGCGTTTGCCCACTGCACTCCGTGGCTGTTTCAGGTTCCACTGTAATAACATCCCCTCCCCCTAGGCCTGGGCTTTCTGGGACAGCGTAGTGCGAACAGGTCCTCCTCTTCTGAGGCGATTTAATTCATAGTTGCCGAGTCTGACCGACTCATAATCTCCGCTAAAATCTCGGCCATGTCCTTGTCGGCGTTATACACTTTCACAGCGTCACAGCGTCGAAACACAGCGTCAAATAAAACTCTCTAAATCACCAAAAACTTCCTTTAGCTTGTTTTTTACGCACATCTTTATGCCTGGATGTGAGGTCAGCTGGGTATTGTAGTCTATAGAATGTTTTATCTCATTCGATTCAGTAGCTTCTCCCCTTTCAAAGGACAACAAACATGGCCGCACCGCAGCTGGCTGTTCGACGGTAAAACCATTTCTTTCTACTTGTCCGACATTTGTAAATATCGTGTATTTGCGGTTTTAAGGTTAAAAATCATTTCTAAATGCACTAAAATACATTTTCGATCGTGTTTTGTGACGAACATTTGAACATTAGGGTCTAAACTTTGAGCAACAGTTGAAAATAAACACCATTGCCCTGTTTTATTATGTTTTCTAGTGGATGGATCAAGCCGGTATTTTTTTCGGCCCGCCGGCAGGCCGATCGGGCTTAACAGGTTTAATTGATAAAAATAAACTATTAACATTTCTATTTTTGTACAGTACTGTATAATTACATTTTTTATTTTGTGTCACCCCAATTATGATGCAGCATGGCTATTGTTTACTTACAAATGATTTGTTGGATATGTTGATCCTTCTTGTTTTTGTTTTGAAATCCGATTCTCTTTTTCAGCTGTGGATGCAGGAATTGGTCCTACTTGAGCTGTGGATGTGGTTGTCATTTTAGAATCGACTAGATATTCAAGAAAGGTTAAAATGATATGCATTAAATTAAATATGTATCACCAATGACTTACATCCATCTTCAAATATCCTTTCACAGACCATGATGCAGACCATGACCTGACCTGCATCAACATTCAGGTTCACTGGAACCCGATTATCTTTGTGGGAGGAAGACTGCTTCACTCCACAATAGTACAAGCCTGTGTCGTTTCCTGTGAGGTTTCTGATGGTGATCACAAGCTCTCTGTTGGAAGGGTCATCTCGGATCTGAGTTATGTCTTCTCTTTCTTTGTCATTAGTGTTCACCTCGGGGCTGCAGACATCAGCACCTGAATCTTTACACCAGTATTTAACACTCTTTGTGTAATCTGCAGCATACTGACCTGTGATTGTTTTACTGCCGCTAACCCTGCAATCCGCTAACCCTGACAAGCCCCTCCCTCTGGAGCAGCGAGCCAATTATACCGCTCCACGAGAGCCGCATAATTGGCTTTTGGCAGGACCGGGAATCAAACCCAGGTCCTTGGCGTGAAACTGTTGACTGATTTTCCCACCTTGGTCTATTTGCTAATGATACTTTGGTTTGGATTGGTTGCCAATGTGAACTAAAGGTTTACATTCATTACACTGTTAAGAAAAGAACACTGTTTTGATCGCTCCATACCTTCATTGACTTGAACATGCACCAAGGCTTGTTCATCGAAGCCAAGTGCTATATCTATTCCACACTTGTATTGCCCCTCATCATCCTTGGTGAGGTCCGTCATAGTGATGTAAAATGCGCCCTCTGTTTTATTATCTCTGATAGTGATCCTGCTGTGAGTATCTTCACTGGTACTGACCAGTTTATAACAAGATATCAGCCGATTGACTTTGCACCAGTATTTGACATGGTCGGTGTAAGATTCGTCATATTTACACTGGACCATTACGTTTCCTTTGGTGTTACTTATCACCCTCTCCGGTCCTAATACACTTACAGAGTAGGCTCCTAAAGAAAAAGCACAGAAGTGTTTGGTGTTAATGCTCAACTCTTGTATCCATTTTAGCACTATTTAATGTCGCCTAAATGGTAAAAAAAAAATGGTTTACATTAATGCTGTACATGTGTTCAAACAACATTTATTTGTCATGAATGTGATCTCTGTGAATGATGTCCCAGTTATTACATAGAACATATTCAGCCCCTTACCACAAGCACATTACTTAATTCAACTATAACAGAAAATTTACATGTTACATGAACACATTTGCAAGAGCTTACTTTTGATGTACACTTGAGGTCATTATAAGCCTGATATTAACATTTTATTTTAGTTTCCATACTTCTGCTAGACAGTAATTGTGTGGATAAAATGTGTTGTTCATTAAAACTCTGGCATTGCAGAAACTAACAGTACTTCTTGTACTATAATAATGAATTATATCAGCCTATTAAAATCAGTTTAAAATATTAACAGAACAATGGGAAGATGATTACCTGTGAGAAAGGATAAGACAAAAGCTAGCCTCATTGCTGGTGGAGCTGAAGGCTTCTGTTCTTCAGTGGAGCTTGTGTCTGAGAGAAACAGAAACTATTTATGTGTCCGTTCCGCTTCTGGCTGAGTGTATGTTGTAATAAACTGAGCAAAGGAAATTACATGCAAATACAGCAAGGGTGAAGCTCTTGGATACTGCCCCCACTTGGACTGCGAATCTGGTACTGACCTGTTCATATGGACCATTTTATGATTAATACATATATTATGTATTGTAATATATGATGTAATATAGTATACTGTACATCATCTATATGTATACTTCACCACTATTGCTGGATGTGTATATATTGATCCATGTACAAATGTGTGTGTGCATGTGTGTGACTTGTGTGTGTGACTCGTGTTGTGGAAGATAACATGCAGTGCTGAGTGTATGGCTGCTTGGTAACTTCTTAGCAGTGAGCAATACGTGGGCACCCCCGTGGACTCATCATTGGTTCTCTGTGATTCTCCCCTATCATCTGCACTATGTCCAGTAATCTGTAGCACATTCTGTTTCAATGTCTGGTGGACGCAATAGTAGTGAGCATTTTTGGTTTGGTAAGCGAGGCTTTATGCCTCTGCACCTCTCTCTTTCTCAGCAGGCCAAAAGAAGCAGACGGTCTGTCTTCTGCTTCCTGAGGGTGGGGTAGATCTGGTGGAGATGGAGGCAGCATGCAGTGGACTTCTACGCTGCCTCTATCGGGCGGAGAGCTGTGTTCAGGAGGGTGCTGCAGAGCTGCTCCAGGGGCTTCCTGGGCCAGGACCAGGGAAGCAGGCAGCTGTGGATGCTGACATGGGCCTGGAGGAGCTCACTGCAGCGGTTTGGCAGTTAGATTCTGGCCCCTCTCCTGCCAGTGATGGGTTACTTCCAAATACACTGCTGGTGCCTGCTGGGGGTTGATTTTTCAGGAGGGGCTGCTGGAGCATTAGTAACAGGGTTCACTGCCAGATTCCTGCAGTCAGGCAGCTCTTTTCCTTCTTCCAAAGAAGGGGGATTTGGTGCTGCTTAGGAACTGGAGTCTGGTTGCATCAATGATAAAACCGTTCAAGGGCAAACACATTTAATAGCACAACTGTATCAGTAGCCAGCCTCGTGAATAGAGCCAATTAGTAGCATAGAAATAGCATATTTCGACTTAGACATATCAGGTCCAGGGCTGGGGAACCGATTGCAATCAGGAAATACACAGAATAGCAGGTTTTATTCATTTCCAAGCAGGTTAAGCAAGCACGGGTCAATGGCTAGCAAACTGATGTAATAAGGATAATCCAAAACAGAGTCGATATCACAGATAAAAGTGAATTAACCAGAAAGCAGTCCGACTGTGCAACAGTACAAAGGAGAATCCAGATCAAAACGGCGACAGAATCAGAAACCAGAAAACAGAAGTTGGGGTACACAAAACGGGTCGGAATATAGGTCAAGCAGTCAGAGAAATGTTGGAAAGTCAGAGGTAAGCACATAACAATCTGGAAAAGGAATATGGGAAACAGAGGGGCATAAATACATAGGTGAATTAACTAAAATGACAAACAGAAACTAATGAATGAATGGGAGGCCTACGGAATGAGCTGATGGACAAAAGACACAAGCACAAACAGGTAACAGAAATGCCATGCAATCCAGAATCCATACATTTGGATTGTGTTTATTCAGGCAAAAATACTCTTTACACCAGCACTGTTCAATACATAACAATGGGTTTTTCTTCCATTCCAAGGCCAAACCCACATGGTTCAATTTCAGAGAGACTACAAAGCAAGCAAAGTGTCAACACGTCAATCAGCTGTTGTTGTGATCTCTTGTGTATTTTGTGTAACCAAATGGAAAAATTAGTCGTTGACAAAACTTAACGTAGGTCTTAATGGGAGACCAGGCTTGCATTTGGTAAATGGTTGGCATATATATAGCACCTTTATCCAAATTGATGCTTCTCCTGCACCCATTCATACACACACTCACACACCAACGGTGATTGGCTGCCATGCAAGGCACCAACCAGCTCATCAGGAGCAATTGGGGATTAGGTGTCTTGCTCAGGGACACACCCAGGACGGGAGCAAACCTGCAACTTGAGCAGCAGTTCTGCAGGCAGGAACGCCTTGCTAATGAGAGAGAGAGAGAGAGAGAGAGAGAAAGGGAGAGAGGGAGAAGGAGCCTGAGAGAGAGCGATACAGAAACATAAAGGTTCGCTCAGAAAACAGAAAAAGCTCATTACAATTAAGAATGCACAGAGTTGGGCTCTGTCAAGTCTGTTCAGTCAAGAGTGTTTTTAATGACTCTGTTCAATTTGGACTGCAGCTGTTGTTTAATACACCTTAGTGCAGTACATCAGTAAGACACATGAAGAAATTTTATTTTTTATTTTTGAATTAACATTCACTTTTTTTGTTATCCAAAGTATTTTTATTTTGATAGTTCTTTATCCAGAATATTTCACGGGTATTTCTTTTTTTTTCTTTTTTCTGCTTGAACATTCCCCCCCCATAAACATTCAACATTTCCCTTCATACATTTGTATTCATTAATACAAAGCCTGTGATGTCTTAGTTTTTTATAAAAATTGAGGCAATGAGCCTATCCGTGATACCTTTAATATTCAGAAATAAAAGGTATTATTTCATTTAAAGTTTGACGCAGAGAGAGTTCTCCTCTTATAATAACCAGACAAAATGAGGTATAACCACAGATTTTATCGTCTCACCAGAAACTTGTTGAACATAGAAAGTTTTGCCGTTATTATAAATTGCAGTGACCAAGTGGACAAATAAAATACTGTGACAATGGATGTTCATGACTGTAAAATAGCACTTGAAACTTCTGGCTCCAAACAGACTCTGCTTTGTTTAAGGAAAGTGAGTGTAGCAGGAACATATAATAATCTGGTGAGTCTATAGAATCTGTGGTGTGTCTTTCCCATTATACGGGCTGTTATTGCACTAGCTGTCAGAGCTGAGGTCTTTACGGAAAGTGGCCTACGTGACAATAGCAGTGTTGCAATTTTTATTCTCAGAAAGAGAACTGGCCAAGCGATGGTAAACCACTTCCTCTTTGAAGTCTTATGCTCAATGGTTCTTGGCAGTATTGTTAAATAGAGTACAGTCTATAAGTATTAGGACAGTGACACACACCCTACTCCACACTCTACTCCAGCAGACAAACCGTTTTAATAAAGCAATCACTACGGTTAAAATGCAGGCTTTAATTCTAGGGTTTTCACATCCATGTGGGTAAATCGTGTTGGAATTAACGTGTAGGAATTCCTTTTTCTACATAGTCCCCCCAATTTCAGGGGACCAAAAGTAATCGGACAAATTAACACATAGTGAAATGTTTGTGTTAAATGTCATGATATTCATTGCAAATCGAAGACTGCCTTAAGTCTATGACCGATAGACATCACCAGATGCTGGATATCTTCCCTGTTGACTCTCTGCCAGATCTATATTGCAGGCCTCTTCAGCTCCTGCTTGTTTCAGGGGCTATTTGCCTTCAGTCTGGTCTTCAGTCTGGTCTTGGCCAGTCAATAAACTTTTTGGCCCGAATAAAATTTTGGTTGCTTGGCTGTACAGTATGTTTTCGATCATTGGCCTGCTACATGATGAAGTATTGTCCAGTCAGTTTTAATGCATTTGCTTTGATCTGAACAGACAAATTGAAAGAGAGAAAAGCTACTTTTGAATAATGTTGATGGGAATAGTGCCGCGCCCTAAGCCAAGGGAAGCTTAGAGACTGGGAATCCACCTGTAGGACCCTTTGAAACGGCGGTGTTTTTGTTCTTTCTCATCGCCCCTTGCCCTTCACTGTTTTTGTAAAAATAAATGAACCTCAGTTTTTGCACTTGAAACCTTTTGCTGCCTGTTTTGTGACCTAGGTTCTCGCATGTGGTGGAGAATGCGGGCACAGTGACCCAGCTTGAACTGAAAAAAAAGAAGAAGATGGATCCAGCCCTGAGAGAGATGCTCACCGCAGTCCTAAGATACTCTTTTTATTGAACCCCGTGGGGTAATTTGTCCTCTGCATTTGATCCATCCTAGTTACCTAGGAGCAGTGGGCAGCCACAGTGCAGCGCCCAGGGAGCAATGTGGGGTTAAGAGCCTTGCTCAAGGGCCCAACGGCTGTGCGGATCATTTTTATTGTGGCTCGACCAGGATTCAAACCACTGACGTTGTGGCTCCCAGTCATGTACCTTAACCACTATGCTACAAGCCGCCCCACAACAAACACAGCAAACAAAGGGCAGTGACTGAGCTCTGCAGCAGGACTGCAAAGAGGATGCCCTAGAAGGTATTAACCAAAATCACGGCGGAAGATGATGTGGAATCGTACCTCAAACTATTTCAGCGAATCGCAACCAGAGAGGGTTGGCCGAGGGCAGAGTGGGCTCATATCCTCACACCATTTTTGAGCGGGGAGGCCCAACAGGCGTGCAGAGATTTGGCAGCAGATGACGCTGCCAATTATAATGTGCTCAAATCAGCCGTCCTCGCACAGTATGGATATAGCCTCCCTGCAAAAGCACAACGAGTTTGCCGATGGTCTTATGACCCTGCAGTGCCTGCGCGGTCCCAGGTGAAGGCGCTCCAGCGGCAGGTGAAGACGTGGCTCACCGAGGGGGAAGGACCCTCCCCAGTGGAGAGTCACACTGGATATGTGTGTAAGAGCACTCCCTACCGAGGCGAGGAGATATGTATCCCAGCAGGGGGCCCTAGAGGTCGACAGGGTAATTGCATTGCTGGAAAATCACCAGGTCATCCAGGAACTGATGAAGGCCGCAAGCAGCCCCCCGAAGACAGAGAAAACCGGGAACAGTAATAGGCCCCCCTACAGGAAGGGAATGGAAGTACCACGTGGGAATAGAGAGGGAAGACCCCTTGTAAGAAACCCCTTACCATCAGGCGACAGACGCTGCTTCGGTTGTGGGAAAGAGGGACATTGGGCCCAGGGCTGTCCTGAGAGGGCAGAGCCCATGCCGACAGCTGGTTCGGCCACCTCCCCATTCCCATGTGGCTACCTGACGGCTGGATGGGTCGAGTCCTGTGAGTCAGCCCCCTGGTTCCCAGTGAAGGTCCAGGGCAGAGACACGGAGGCCCTGTTGGATTCGGGGAGTGGCATCACCCTGATACGACTGGAGTTTGTGGAAGAGGCCCAAGGTGACCCAGTGGTGGTGTCCTGTATCCATGGCGATGACAAGAGCTACCCCACAAGAGGGTCACCATACACTCTCCCAAAGGCACCGTGTCCACAAAGGTGGGGGTCGTCCCAGGCTTACCGGTGCCCGTCCTGATCGGCAGAGAATGTGGCTTGTTCTCCAGGTACTGGGGGAGGCCACAACCGGCAAGAGGTGCGAGGCCGAAGAAACCACCCCGGGCCCATCAGGTGTGTTCAGCGCCATCACAGGAATCACAATCCAGCCCCGATGAAGTCAATAGCCCCCGGGCTAACCATGCCGGGAGAGAGACATCCACCCTACCAACATTACAGGAGCAAGAGGCCCCTGCTGGAGGGGGTGAAAGGGGGGATAACCTGTGCTGGTCTGAGGTAATGCAGATCCATAGTGGCCCGCCAGGGGGCGCCACTGAATTTGGTCAGGCCCAGCATGAAGATCCCAACCTAGCACAAGCCTGGAGAGCCGTGAGGCACTCCACCGCCAACCCCCAAGCCTCGGTGAGTCCATCTGTCTATCCTCATTTCATGGTGAACAAGGGGCTGTTATACCGGGTGGCTAAAAAGAATGAAGAGGTTTTTAACCAGCTGTTGGTGCCCAGAGCTCTACCTGGCTCACTCCCACCCTCTTGGGGCACACCTGGGGTCTGAGAAGACGTATGAGAGGGTGACTAGGAGGTTCTACTGGCCAGGGGTGAAGGGAGCGGTGGAAGACTACTGCCGACACTGCAGAGAATGTCAACTGCACAGTCCAAAGGTAACCTATCGCTACCCTCTAATACCCCTACCGATTATTGATGTGCCCTTCAAAAGGATTGGGATGGATATCGTTGGACCCCTTCCAAAGACCAGTCGAGGACATTGATACATCTTAGTCATCCTTGACTATGCTACCAGGTACCCGGAGGCCATCCCGTTGAGGACAGCAACTGGTAAGATGGTGGCCAAAGAACTGTTCCTGTTATGTAGTAGAGTGGGAATACCACAAGACATTCTGACAGTCTAGGGATCCTGTTTTATGTCGAAGGTAATGCAGGCCCTGTGCCAGTTAATGAAGGTCAAACAGGTTAGAACCTCCGTGTACCACCCACAGACTGACGGGCTTGTGGAACGATTCAACAAAACTCTAAAGCAAATGATGAGGAAGCTTATAGAGAGTGATGCTAAAGATTGGGATCAACTGTTACCAACTGTGAGGACATTCTTGGGACAGTTTGTGCCTAACTTTGCCTCCCGAGCAGCTCCCCTATTTGACCTCACCAAGAAGGAGGGAAAACACAGAGGGTGCTGGACCGTGGAGACGGAGGAGGCTTTCCAGGGACTGAGGGATGCCCTGTGCCATGAAACTGTGCTGGCCACCGTGAATTTCTCCCTACCCCTGGTCCTCCAGACCAACGCTTCAGAGGTTGGCTTGGGCACCGTGCTGTCGCAGGTAACTGATGGAGTGGAACACCGGGTCACCTACATCAGCTGTAAGTTACTCAAGCACGAGCGCAACTATGCGACAGTTGAAAAGGAGTGCTTAGCCATAAAATGGGCTGTAAACCATCTAAAATACTAATTGATTGGAAGAGAGTTCACACTGATAACTGATCACGCACCACTAACATGGATGTCACTGAACAAGGACAAGAACTCCCGAATAACCCGATGGTTCCTTGACTTACAGAACTTTAAGTTTAAGGTGAAGCACAGAGCCGGGAAGCAACATGGGAATGCAGATGCCCTGTCCAGAAGACCGGAATGCCTGTGGTCACTCCCCACCCGAGGGGGCCTGATGTTGAGGGGGCGGGAGTGTGGCACCCCGAGGTTCCCTCAGAGTACCACTGGGCTAACCTGGCCCTCATCAAGGGCCTGCCGCTGAAGAATACCTCTGGGTCTGGGGAAGGTATTTCCCTACTGAGTTGCTGGAGGGCTTTAGGACCCTGAAGGGAAACGGAGTACCAGTTTAGAGGACAATAATTGAATAATTGAAACTCATCTGGACCCAACAAGGCACACCTGGTGATGGCGAACTGCTCCTGGCCACACCCCCTCAAGCACAGATGGGCTGCGTTGAGTGATGAGGCCAAGGGCTTTAAAACTTCCGGGTACAGTGGTACCCATTGTTCTATGAGTTATTAGCGAGCTTTAAGCTCTATGGGAATTGGATTTTATCCAATCTCGAGACTGAAAACGATCTACGCAACGCCATCTTGATGGCCAATCAGGGCAAAGATGCGCTTTAGCGACCAAATTTACATACGGTGGCTATATAAGCGACATCGCAGGCCGTCATTCTTTCTTCGAGACAAATTTTCAGCGAAGGAAAGAGACAGGGCCTGTGAAGCTTAAAGCTCGCTAATAACTCATAGAACAATGGGTACCACTGTACCCGGAAGTTCTATTTCTTTATTAGCTTCACTTTAAGCTCTATGGGAACCCTATAGCCCACGCCCTGTCGTCAACATCAGCCCCCTGATGCAGAACAACAGGCGATGGCAGTGATAGCCAATCAAGAGGGGCTCCCCTCAATAGCCAGCCCTTTTTTATGCATGAAAAAAAAGGGGGACTGTATAAACCGAGGAGCCACAACCATCCCCAGCGCTCGGTTCATGTAAACCAGCTACCGAATACCCAAGCCGGGAGATGGCCAATATAAACATGCACGCCTCTAGCCACCGCGTAGAGGCATTGCACATAATGTGTTTGAGCAGCAGCTACGTCCGATTGGACGCTGAGCTCAGGACTGCATGCGCCACCGACGGTGTCGATGCATCCAGCAGATAGAAACGCACAAAGGCGCATGGCGAACTCCATGACGCCGCTGTACAAATGTCCTGCACACTGACCCCTTTAAAAAGTGCCCGAGAAGCTGCCATGCTTCGAGTAGAGTGGGCGCAAACCCCCGACAGAGGGGGCAAGCCCATACACTCATACGCCCAGTTGATTGCGTCAGTAAGCCAATGGGAAAATCTCTGTGCCGTAACAGGTTTTCCCTTAGCAGCAGCGCCATAACAAACAAACAGCTGATCTGCTTGTCGAATAGGCTGCGTATATCGACAGAGCACGTAGTCTCGAAGGCCTCCCATCTGCCTTTATAAGCCATTGTAGTTGAGATAGCGCAAGCATGCTGTATAGTATTTACAGCTGCCTCGCTCAATCTCATGTTCACGAGCCTGCTCCTAACAGGGGCCAAGCCGTGAGGCGCAGCCTGCTTGGGTGGGGATGAAAAATGGTCCCCGCCCCCTGAGACAGGAGGTCCCGGCGCTGGGGAAGTCGCCACGGGACGTCGGTCAGCAGCAGGGCTACATCGGCCATCCACTGTTTGTGGGGCCAATCTGGCGCGATCAAAATCAGGGGTTTCCTCTCCTCTCTCGCTTTGGCTAGTACCTGCGGTACCAGACCAAAGGGAGGGAAGGCATAAAGGAGGCCCTTGGGCCAGCAATGGGCTAGCTCGTCCACTCCCAGTGGGGGCGAGCCGGTTGCTGTCATCGCAAACCATAATGGGCAATGCGCATTCTGTCGGGAGGCGAATAAATCCACTCTCGCTTTCCCAAAGCGTGACCACACCTCCGCTACCACGAGTGGGTGAAGACACCACTCTAGGGGGGAGGGACCGCCCCGAGACAAGAGGTCTGCGCCGCAGTTCAGCTGCCCCGGGACGTAGAGTGCCCGTAAGGAGCGAACTCGCGGGTATGCCCAAGTCCAGATCCTCACCGCCAGCCGGTGTAGATGTGGACATTTGGTGCCGCCCTGTCGGTTTACGTAAGCGACTGTCGCTTTGTTGTCGCTTCTGATTAGAACGTGTCTGCCCCGAAGAAGGGGTTCGAAACGTTGTAATGCAAGCCATACTGCTGTGATCTCCAGCACATTGATATGAGGCAGAGGAGGGTTCCACAACCCGCTCGCCATCATTCCATTGCAGACCGCCCCCCACCCCTTGGTGGAGGCGTCTGTGTATACAGGGACATGAGTGGAGATAGCGCCCATTGGCACACCGACACTCAGCATTCGCCCATTTCGCCAGTGCGAGAGTGCTCTCACAACCTACTGTGGAATGCGAAACAGCTTTGCGCGGTCTCTCATTGGATCGAAATGCATTCGCTTGAGCCAGAGTTGCACCGGTCTCATGCGTAGCAATCCCAACGGAACCACGGCGATTGCTGCTGCCATTAAACCCAACAGGCGCATAATCGTGATTCCACTGATGCAGCGACCTGGGAGAAATCGGCAAGCGTGGCCTCTCAGGGAAGCAATTCTCTCCTGAGAGAGACGCGCCGTCATTGACAATGAGTTCAGCCGGAGCCCTAGGTACTGAACACACTGGCTCGGGGTGAAAACACTCTTGTCGCGGTTGATGGTGAAACCCAATCCTTCGATGTGGGTTATCAGCATCTCTGTGTGTTTCGCAGCCAACTCCCTGGAAGGGGCTAACACAAGCCAGTCGTCCAGATACGTTAAAACACGTATGCCCTGTTGTCGCAACGGGGCGATAGCAGCCCGCGCCACCATTTCGAAGGTGCGGGGTGCCAGGGACAGACCAAATGGGAGTTTGGTAAATTCGTACGCTCTTCCCAGAAAAGCGAAACGAAGGTACTGCCAATGGCGCTGTACAATGTTCACATGGAAGTAAGCGTCTTTTAAATCTACGAGCGTGAAACAGTCCCCTTGGCTGATTGAGCTCATTACGCGCTTGTGCGTTAGCATCTGAAAACGTCGTTTCACCAAATGACGGTTCAGAGCTCGCAGGTCCAGTATTGGTCTCACACCGCCGTCTTTCTTTGGAACAAGGAAATAAAGGGAATAAAACCCTCGCATTTCGTCGTGTTTGGGGACTAGGCGGATCGCGCTTTTTGCCAAGAGAGTCTCTATCTCTTGGGAAAGTGCGCTGTTTAGATGCAGGGGCATATATTTGTTTCCCTTACTCCTACAAAAGGAGGAGGGGGGACAGCGAACTGTAACGCGTAGCCCGCTCTGATTACAGTACTGAGCCATGGCGTCAGCTTGCACTTCCGAGTCCAAGCACAAAGGTTGAACGCGGACCTGGTTGAAAGCAGTGCAGACTGTACCACGGGCTTCTGAATCTGCAGAAGCCCGGCTCTTAAATGGGGGCGGGGTCGAATTCGAGCCAGCGACCTGGTGCTTATCTGTGATAGGCCGACGTAGAGTCCTGGCCGGCTTCGATTCTGAGCCGGCGAGGACTCCAATACTGCCTGAATGTCGGGGAAAAAGGCCCCTTTTGACTGAGAAATCACCAAGCGCTGATGCCAGCTTTGAGGCAGAGGGCAAGGGAAATGTTTGTGTAACAATAGGGGGAGTGTGCTTCGTGACTGTAAGGGCGAAACTCGCTCCCGAGTAGGCGCTAGTAAAGTCAGTGATACAGGAGGGGTGTCCGGTCCACTCGACCGGATCGCCTCTATGACACTCTCCCGCGGAGATTCAGGAACGCTTCTGGGCTTTCGATTGAGGCGGGTGAGCCCTGGGTGCAGCAGGGTTGAACGGCTTCGTCCAAGCCTTGCCGCTAGCAATAGTGGTAGAGTCTCTACGGCCACCGGGCTGCTCCTCAATTGAGCGCCAGGCTGACGACACAGGAGTGCGGCGAGTCTTAGACCACGAACGGCGATCCTGGCGTCTTGCATCTGAAGCAAGAGGCAGGTGCTTCTGCAGAGTGGGTCTCTCCTCATCCAGTCGCTTAAACCTCGCTATCGCTTCGGTCACCGCTGGACCGAAGAGACCGTCGAGAGAGACTGGGGCATCGAGGAGGGGGACCTTGTCCGCTTCAGGGAGTGCCGAGTTCGCTAGCCATAAGTGCCGGAGAGAGGCTACACTCCAGCCCATAATCCGTCCAAAATCCTGTGCCAACCCCTGGGTGAGGTGCAGGATTGCGCCCGCGTTCTTCCTCAGCTCGGCAGAAACATCATCTGCGAGGGTGGAAGTAAGGGACTCGATCAAGTTCGTCTGTGCTATCGCTAGGATAGCAAGATTGTTCGTTGCATCGGTGCCTTGGGAACCGCAGATCAACGAACGTTCAGAGAAGGCAGCTGATATCTGCCCAGACCGAGTGGGAAGGTTAGGCTTCCTTGTGCTCCACCTTGCTGTGGGGGTGAGGAGATGAGTAGCCAAGGAATCTTCGAGTCGCGGAACCCCCTCCGTCTGAAGCTTTTGTCGGCCTGACACCACCGTGAAAGGCGAAAAAGACACTACCGGGGCTTTCGTAGAGAAAGGCTTATCCCAGGTTAGCTGCACGTAGTGCTGTACAGACGGGCAGACGGGGGTCGGTTGCACACCGTGCCTCGGTGTGTCGCGCCTGTACACTGGAGCCACCAGCTGGTTTACAGGCGCTGCAGGAGGAGGGGGCCAGGGGAGCTCCGCTCATGGTTTGTATCCACCTTTCTAGTGACCACTAGATTTCACAGTACATTTTAAGGATATTTCTAGTGCCCTCAAAATGTGAGTAAAATTACATTTTTGAATACTGAGTCATTTTGGGGAGGCGGCACGGATGGTGCAGTGGGTAGCACTGCCGCCTCACAGCAAGGAGGTCCTGGGTTCGAATCCCTGTCGGCCGGGGCCTCTCTGTGCAGAGTTTGCATGTTCTCCCCGTGTCTGCGTGGGTTTCCTCCCACAGTCCAAAGAAATGCACGTTAAGCTGATTGGAAACTGAGGTTCATTTATTTTCACAAAAACAGTGAAGGGCAAGGGGCGATGAGAAAGAACAAAAACGTCCTACGGGTGGATTCCTGGTCTCTAAGATTCCCTTGGCTTAGGGCGCGGCACTATTCCCATCAACATTATTCAAAAGTAGCTTTTCTCTCTTTCTCTCTTTCTCTCTCTCTCTCTCTCTCTCTCTTTCTCTCTCAACGGTTCAGAGGGACTTCCCGTCTTCTCATTGGCCGCGGCGAAAAACGGAAAATAGCGCCACAGCTCCGTAGTGATTTAAGGACTACCATTGAGAATGAATGGGTTTCGGTTTAGGGAGTTTTAGCTAAACAATTCTCGGGTCCCGCCCGGTTTCCTCCCACAGTCCAAAGACATGCAGGTTAGGCTGATTGGAGGGTCTAAATTGCCCGTAGGTATGAGTGTGTGAGTGAATGGTGTGTGTGCCCTGTGATAGACTGGCGACCTGTCCTGGGTGTATTCCTGCCTTTCGCCCAATGTATGCTGGGATAGGCTCCAGCCCCCCTGCGACCCTGATCAGGATAAGCGGGTTCAGATAATGGATGGATGGAGTCATTTTGGACACAAGAACAAGATGTTTCTGTATACTTCAGTCTTCACCTGCTGCTGCCATCAGCAGCGACATCATCAATGAACACAAGTGAGCCAGCACCTGTGGCAGCCATACACGCCCAAACTATAACGCCCCAACCACCATGGTCCTGTGGTTCTTTTGCAGTTCATTTCAGCCTCCACAGTTTGCTTTCTCCATCACTCTGGTACAGGTTCATCTTTGTCTCATCTGTCCATGACACTTTGTTCCAGAACTCTACAGGTTTTTAAACCAGGTACTTTACCATTGCTGAGCTCACCGCCATTGCTTCTTAACAATGTACCAAACAGTTTTTTGTTTTTTTTCACCCTAATGATGGCCTGCTTTACTGGTGTAGGGCCCCTGGAATATGTAAATGGTAAATGGTTGGCATTTATATAGCGCCTTTATCCAAAGCGCTGTACAATTGATGCTTCTCATTCACCCATTCATACACACACTCACACACCGACGGTAATGCCATGCAAGGCACCGACCAGCTCGTCAGGAACATTTGGGGGTTAGGTGTCTTGCTCAAGGACACTTCGACACAGCTTGGGCAGGGAATCGAACCAGCAACCCTGCGACTGCCAGACAACTGCTGTTACTGCCTGAGCCATGTCGCCCGTGGTGTATGGTGGTGTTTTAGTGTACTGAAGTAGTAGGCTTGGTAAAAAAAATGGGAAACCTTTCTGTGATCTGTTATTTTTATCCAATGCAGACAGCACATGTTAAATGTGGATTGATTATTGGTTGACCAGAGTTCACCAACGTTTTAATTCAACTGTGTTGTTGTATGTGCACCAGCGGGAGTTCAGCAAAGCAAGGTATTTTAATGGTAAATTGCCTCACCCAGACAAATTTCCCTGAGCGGGACAATAAAGTTCATCGTATCGTATTGTACTATCTATGAATTTAAAATGTTCACTGTTTTCCCAATCACTGTGAAAGGGCGTGTTAGAAAAATGAAATTTTGCTTTTTTAAGAGAGCTGGAGAGGGAAAGACTGGCAGGAAGATCGAGAAGCCGATACTGTTACTCTGGTCAAGTGAAAACATTCAATACATCCGTAGCTAGTTTGTTGCCCAGTTAAAGGACAGTATAAGTATCTGTAATAATTGCAGGATTTGTAGCGTTGACCCATCGAACGGATCACAGACCAAATTCTGGAGGACTTTGTATTGACGGTCATGTGCAGGTGGATTCCAATCACCGGAGGACGTGACGGCGCTTGAACATTTTCCAAAGCCTCGACTGTGTGAGTAAGCAATAAATTTGCCTTCTCCAAAATTAGCTCCAACTAGGCACGCCAACGTGTTTCTTTTTTGTGGCATTATACCTTGCAGATATTTTCTGTGAACTTGCTACGGTGCCTATGCATGTGAATGGTCGTTTTTTATTTTCCTATAATACAGCAAAATTAGGATATTATTAACTAATGCGTGTAACATGATACGGACCTGTGTCTTAGAAATTGCAATTTAAATTAATGTGCACTGATTTGTAAAAATGAATACATATTTTCCCTTTTGCACAAATACCTCATACTTTGTAACTCTATGAACAGCAAAAATACGTGTCCAATATCTTTCTTCGCAATAACCCAGTCTCAAATGTAAAATTGTTTTTTGAAGTGTAGAATTTGAACTTGTGGATCAAATGACACGCCTACATTCAGTGAAGTGAGTTTGTAAGTTTCTGTCTTTTTTAGACTTTCCTTCCACAGCTCCTGCTCTCAAATGTGGGAAACTATTTTTTATGTGTCCCCGAAACAAGTAAGCCAGCTACCATAAGGTGACTATTGTGTCCTTCTGTGGTCGTTGTGTATGTGCATAATTCCTCTGTGGTCTCCTAGGTATCTAAAGTTTTCTTTTTCTTTTTAAATATGTGTGTGTCTAACAGTGGTGGTTTGTTTGCTGACGTGACCAGCTGGGTAGGTCTGCAAATGCTGGGAGTAATGTTTCCTCAGCAAATTTGATCAGAAGCTCAAAGCTGAGAAGGCTATGCATTTATTTTGTTCATAGCTAGCCAGCTAGTTTAGATAGCTATGAACAAAATAAATGTATCGCCTACTCGCCTTCCTCAACATTCATTGACCGAGTATCCAAACCTCTCCTCACCCTAGCGAGTCAAAGTAACAATAAAGTTGGGTTACACTGGCATTAACACTAGTTTGGTCCTCATGTTAAGAGATAACAACAACCAACACCAAATGCAGATGGCACTCCTAAAACCAACTCTTTTGCTAGCTTTCCAGTATTCCTTATAGAAGTCCATCTATTCCCAGGTGCACAGCCTGGTAGTTTATAATGTTATGTCCCATGTTTTTGGTTTGAAGTGAAATATTAATTTAACTAAAGACACCAGTTTATCGAGGGCAGTGGTTCCCAACTCGATCCTGGAGTACCCCTGTGTATGCTGGTTTTCATCCCAACTTCCAACCATGATTGCAACCCTTATCATTTTAATTGAGTGGTTTTCATATTTAGAGGGATTACTTACCCTCTTAAATGACATGTTGTCAAATTGCAATGCACACCAGAAAGAATAAAATTCCCATGTTCATATTGTGTGGCGGCACGGATGGCGCAGTGGGTAGCACTGCCGCCTCACAGCAAGGAGGTCCTGGGTTCGAATCCCCGTCGGCCGGGGCCTCTCTGTGCGGAGTTTGCATGTTCTCCCCGTGTCTGCGTGGGTTTCCTCCGGGTACTCCGGTTTCCTCCCACAGTCCAAAGACATGCAGGTTAGGCTGATTGGAGAGTCTAAATTGCCCATAGGTATGAGTGTGTGAGTGAATGGTGTGTGTGCCCTGTGATGGACTGGCGACCTGTCCAGGGTGTATTCCTGCCTTTCGCCCAATGTATGCTGGGATAGGCTCCAGCCCCCCTGCGACCCTGTTCAGGATAAGCGGGTTCAGATAATGGATGGATGGATGGATGTTCATATTGTGCTTATTGTGCTATATTGCATACAATGCATACATTTTGCAGACAAATTGCATAAAACATGGTAAATTATTTTTAACTGATCAAAAGAGTGAATCAGTAGGTTCCTAATTGGTGAGTGCTGACATCTGGTCAGCCATTTTAAAGATTATAATTACTAGTAATTGCTTGCAAGATGATTCAATAAGAACCATAATAGTGTGGTCATTTTATTTTTCATGGCATTGCAAAGCTGGCATTTTTCTGGCATAATGTGGTTTAAGGTAAATAATTGACCTTAAGACGAAAAGCACCTAATTAAGAATGAACAGCTTGTTAAAAGTATGCAGTGGTAATTGGGGTTGGAACAAAAAACAGCTTCCACAAGGGTACTCCAGGACTGAGTTTGGGAGCCACTAATCTAGGCCATGTGACCCAAAATGATTTCAAACTGCATTACCCTCTAATTCCTCATGGGGTCACTGCAGGCTTTGGATTGTCCCAGTCGCCTGACCTAATATGCAATAACTGAGCAATTTTGACATTCATAAAGGAAACTGGTTGCATTTCAAATTGAGAGAGTAAAGATAGCAGTGTTCCAACAGTAAAGGCTTGTGCTCATTCTGTGATAGTGTTTTATTAGTTATATTGGTGTTGTTTTTTTGTTCACTACCTATAGTTATGCATTTCTTCTTAATTATTTTTGATCATTGAACAAAGATATGACACAGAGCAAACAACATATGAGGAATTGTAATAGTTTGTTTATTGCAGTTCTACAAATTGACAATATTTCCCTTGAGCTATGAAATAACTTAATATTGGACTGAGATTTTAACATGCCTTCCAGTGCATTGAGGCATTTTCATAAGCATACCAAGAATAAAAATGCATATGTTAAAACTCAAATAAAAAATAAACAATTTAAATAGTCAAGGCTTTCAAAGCAGACACAAATTACTTAGAGTTTGCTCCAGGCAAACGGGATAAAAGCAGTAAAAAAAATAGACCGATAATTCGGTCTGCTAAATCAGAAACTTTAATTTCAGCAGGAATTATTAAACAATATGTAGGCACACATTTTTGTATTGAATTATTACACAGCTGATTTAACTTTCTCACCACTGGTGAAAATGCACATGACAGAAAGATCAATAATTTGCAACATGAGTGCAAATTTGTTATTCACAGATTTGAAGCGATTTGTTTTGTTACTCTTTTGTCTTTGTGTTTCACCCAAAGACACTTATTTGGACACTTACATAATTTATAATTAATTATTGTGATAAATCAGATAAGGTAGGATGTGAGAACAGAGTTCATTCACTTATATTACAGCATATTGCTTTTATGACCAGCCAAAGAGGCTGGTTGTTCTGGCAATGGCCCACTGTTGTACATCACAGTGGTACATCATTGTGCAAAAAATATTTATGTATTAGTGTGTCACTGAGACTTTCAAAGTGGCACATGCACAGACTTTTATAGAACAGTTTTTTTTAAAAAACCATTTTACGAAATTCAAGTGCTATGTTCTGAAAGAGCCTTGTGAACGAGGACAAATATCCCCATGTCATATGATCAAAGTCGATTATTAAACCTTTCAGAATTGCAGGTGCAACGTGTCCTTCTCAAACCCTCTCGTCGGGCTTCTCAGCTGAAAAATGTAACTCTTTTCGACAAAAGAGTTAAATCCCACAGGGGTAACAAAATGCTTGCCGCAAATTCATTATTCTGAGGACGTCTGCAAAGAAATGTTCCTCAGTAACGGCGGTGGGACGGGTCGGAACACTTCAGGAGGTCATACTTGACATAGCCGACCCGGTCGACCTGCCTTCGGGAGTTCAGCCTCCAATAGAAACGATCGCGGCAGAAGTAGGTGTGTCCTGCAGAGGGAAACGGCGAACCATTAAAGTGGTTAACTATACACTGCTAACACATATTCTTTACATTCTACTGCCTTTTCTGTATACATGTACTGTGTACATATCTGCCATATCGGCGTCAGATAACTCATTTGAAATTCTTTAGGCCTGAACTGACATTAAATGTGAAGAGGCTTATGCAGGTCCTATAGAATTTTCAACTGATCGTGTTACTAACTGAAACAAATGTCAAACAAGAATGGTATTTCTTCATATGGGTGTAAATTATTATTATTATTATTATTATTATCTTGTGGACTTTCACCATAACTTTCACCATAACTTCGAAACATTACATTGTGACTTGAATGCTGACCTTTATACTGGAAGACATCATGAGAGTCGATGGGTACACCTCCGAAGACCTGGTCCACGTAGCGCGGGTAGCCCTTGTCAATGGTCTGCGCTTTTACGTCCAGCCTGTAGTGGCAGTTCATGATAGCATTTGAGTACAGGTTACAGAGGTACAGGTCATGCACTATTAATGGCTGCTGTTTGAATGCCTCAGGAAAACATTGCCTGCTGCACTCATGAAACCAGCGTGCACGTTTGATAGATTTACAACAGAGGTGCACAGCAATGGCCGATCTGTTTCAGGATTTTGTGCCAACTTCTGCTTTTAATGTCTTAATTAGCCCAGTCATATCTTGATCTGACATTTCTATGAGCGCCAGCTACAGCTAATGTATTCTAAAGATTTTACGGTGCTCAAGTACGAGAGTTTATAAAATTGTCAGAAAACTGAAATGTGATTTTTTGGAACGAAAAACCTGCACGCAGATCGGCCCACCAGGACCGCAGTTGAGCTGCCCTGGTTTAGAAGTGGAAAACACTCGTGGCAGAATGTGTTTCAGCCCAGCTCTCATGCAGTGGAATACATTGGTAGTAGTAAAGATGCCACACGAATGTCTGCTAACGGATTTTAATTCCGCTAAAAGAGGACCCTTGCACTACACTCGATGCTACTCCACATTATTGCACTCAGAAAACACTTACAGTAACCATTTTGTATTCAAATACTTTTCTGTAAGGACAAGAAGGTGGGGTTTGCCATTTTTCAAGAGTATTTCATTGGTGCGACTACACTAGACAAGCTCTGTAAAGAGTATAAGTGTTTGAATCTGAAACGATGACGCTTTTGACCCAGCTCTTAGCAGTGCCGCCATTCTGTGGGCTCTCACCTCCAGTAGTTCTCTCCGCTGAAGAGCAGAACCTTGCCCTTCCCCCGCTGCAGGGATCCCTCCACACGCTCCAGGCTGCCTGGCAGGCCCAGCTTCTCCAGGCTGCGGGGCCCCAGCACGCTTTTCCCAGTGTACACCCACACCCGGCGGCCTGCAGGGGGCAGCAGAGTCTTCCTGAATTACACATGAGCCCATACTCCTCCAGGGACAGTGCCCTCACCCCACGTCTGTGCTAAGGGTGGGCTAATGCGCTGTGTCACTACCAGGCCTGTGTCCAATATGTTTTTTTTAACTTTGATATGCTGGTAATATTTTAAGACACCTCTGCATATCTATGAGAATTCTCAATGAAACGTGCTATTAATCAAGACATCAAACAATACGAAAAAAAAACAGCTCCAGTTGAAACAGCTGGTAGCTGGTGGACCAGTTCCGTACTCAACATGGTTTCACCAGCTAAAGCTATGCTTTGAAATAGCTGGAAGCTGGTCATATCTGGATAATAGACCAGGATTTCTTTCTGAATAAATAAAAAAAGATATTCCTTTCTAAACCGTCTGCAATCCGTTTGACTTGACCGGTGTCTAAATGGCAAATAAAGTAAGCGAACCAGGTCTGGTTTATTTACAGTAAGAAAAGTAATTCCCTCAACTACCGTCAAAACTAAATGTGCTGAAGCACTGAGGTCAAAGGGCACGATGCGGCGCTGTTTCCTTGGAGATGTATGTACCTGAGAAGAAGTAGACTTTCTTGGTGAGCAGATCTTCGAAGGCGGAGTCGATGGTGGAGGGCAGGGCAGGCCACCTCTCTGAGGTGCGGAAAGGACCCCTGATCCCGTTCTTCGGGGACGCCTTCCAGTAATGTCTGCACAGGACGAGGCGATAGCCCAAACGTTAGAGAACGTCACCATTACCAACACTGGGAAGCAACCACTATCAATTTCTGATTCGTCATCTTTTCTCGAATTATCCAATCAGTGAACCACTAAATCAGCCAATCCCAAGTTTAGCACCAATTAGGAAACTAGTTGTCACACACCGCTGCTGACTAGAACCGACTTCAGACTGTAGTTTTGATTTGGATTATAGCAGACACATAAAGGTGTTGAACCAAAGGTCTGAACCAAAAATATGTTTTCCTGCTTCCTGGATGACCTAGGAAACATCGGACCATACTTTGGCCTAAAGCGAAAGTGTCAAAACAGGTTTAATGATACAATTCATCTTCTTCAGTTACACTAACGGCCTGCCATGGCAAATTGTGCAATTGTAGGTTCTTATTTGGGGGATGCAGTGTGCAGGTATGATGGGGAAGATCTTTGTGTTCTGCTGTGCTGCTACGTAGCTTACCCGTCCTTGAAGAAGTGCAGCTCCTGCTGGATCAGAGTAATGGCATCAAATTTGTCCATATGGCATGCGTCCATGGATGGGTTCACAGTAATGGGTGTAGAGGTAGTGGTCTGGGGTGTCGTCTCCTCGGTGGGGGTAGGGTCAGTGACGACGCTGGTAGGCTTAGGAGGACCAGGGTCAGGGCCAGGTTTTGGGCCTATAAGCAAGAATGGGGCATTTCAGATCAGACCATAACTGCTTATGCCTTATTAACACTGGAATTTAGAAAATGGAACAAGAAATATTCATATTTATGAAGCAGGGGTGCACGGATCTGGTCCTGGAGGGCTGGTCTGCGAGCTGGTTTTTTTTTTTTTTCAACTAATTACCTCAAATTATTTTCTTGACAGCTCTAGAAATTATGCTGGTTCACTCCTGTACTTGAGCACAGTAAAATCTTTTGGATACACTTGCAGTCTGCAGCTGTACCTGGTGCATATACAAAATGTCTGATCAAGACATTATTGAGCTAATTAAATAATTGAGAGCAGAAGTTAGCACAAAACCCTGAAGCGGATCGGCCCTTGCTGTGCACCCCTGGGATAATGGAATGACTTTGGAAATGCATCCCCTACTTCAAAGTGTGAATACTGTATGGCTTTATTACATTTTAGAAATAAAGTTTGTAGCTCACCATAGAGATACTGGATGCCATCAACATCATCCTGATGGAGGGAAAAGTTCTCCACATAGCTGTACATGGGGAACATGAGTGCCTCCTGAATGTTGGAATGTTCCAGACCCAAAGCGTGTCCAAACTCATGAGCTGCCACCAGGAACAGGCTGTACCCTGTGGGACAATCGGACAAACACACTGTCACACACACTTCACCTGTATTTACTGTATTTAATCTTGAGAATCTGGTGAAATCTCGGTTGAGGGGTATTGGCATGCGACCTGACTGAAGTTCTTAGATTATCAAAAGTGATAAACAAAGTGGACAACAGATGCTATTTCAGAATGAGTTCTGTCAGAAGACCAAGGGGGCAGTGGAAACAAGCTAAAGCTTCATACTACAAAGGTATCAGGAAACATTTCACCAAGAGAGTTGTCAATGCGTGGAACAGCTTCCCAGTTATGTAATGGAGGCAAAGTGTGTTCAACTCCAGGCTTGACACAGTGCTTGATAGCATCTGGTCTGTTTGTAAGTGATTTGTGTAGCTGGAAAGAATTCCTGGTGTTGTAGGAGGACCTGACGAAGTATTCAGAGTTTCTGTGGTCCGTGTTCTCATAGGAAGGTTGATGAGCTCACCCTTGTCGGGGCAGAAACCCCACTTCTTGTCGCGGTCGTAGTCGCTGGTTGTTGCGCACCACAGTTTTCCGTCTCCGCGGCCCTCGCTGGTGCAGGAATCGTATCTTGCTCCCAGGAATGTGAAGGGGAACTGGCAGGGCTCTCCCTCAGAGTTCCCACCTGTCACTGCCGTATCTGCCACACGGAGAGCATCACAGTCAGTATTACTATTCTATGGGTTAAATTATCTTTAAAGTACTTTTTAAATGCTAGTTAACTGCTAGTCAAAATATTTTCAAAAATAAGTAATTTCCTTTTAAACTGGTTGTTAATCTGCAGGCATAGGGAGGTAAAGCAGGTGTATCGGGAATGATACTTCTGGTATTCTGCTCCCTATTAAATATAGCAGCGAAGATAAATACAAGCAAACTACGTAATGTTGAACATTTTTCAAAAGCGACGAAAAGCTGCATAGCCATTATTTGCGGATAACTGGAGCCTTGTAATTTTGTTTTGTAGAACGATTTAATGCTTCATTTGCTTATATGAAGTTTTTGTTGCCGTCTTTGATGAAATCTGCTAGCATAACACTTAGCAGTAAATGAATGGCACTGGAAATGCCATTCAACGTGACTTCCGCTTTACCTCCCTATTTTACTCTTGCTTAAAGGGCTAATTATATTTTGGGATAATTATTTGACAAAGGTCTGTTATTAGGATTGTGAAAATATTTGTCTTGGAAGCCTCGTCAAGGGAGATTTACATCACAAGCTATGTGCAGATTGTTTTATGTTGATTGTCTCAGGCACTGTTATGAGAAACCACAATGTATTGGTTTCACACAGAAGAACTCTGTGGTAACTGACAGGTTTTCATTGCAACTCCAACAAAGCACACCTCAACACAGATATCTCGTTGAACTTCTATTTAGGGAATTAAAGGACTATACCAACATTTTGGAAATATACCTTGTTAACTTAGCATAAAGACTCTGTTGGTTGAGCGCAGTGAAGAAGGTGGTTGCTCTACCTTCAGAAGGTACGCGGATCATTGTGCTCAACCAGCGTAAGACGGACGGATACGTGTGCTGAGTTATAGTTCCAACCAACTTCTCCAAAAAGAACGTCCCTCTACAAGGATCCTGAACCCTCAAACTCCCATCGCCAACCTTACTGGAAGTGAGGGCTGACCTCGCCTAGTGTATGAGTGCATCCAAACCATATCGGGAACACATGCCCCCTTGATTACGGAGCCACAACTGTCTTTATGTGGTTAAGTTCCTGTTTTCCCCAAGCCCGCGCCTGACCCGCCTCACCTCGGTTTGGGCAGAAGCCGTATCTCTTGTCCTGGTCGAAGTTGTCGGTGGTGGCACACCAGCGGTACCCATCGCTGCGGCCTTCTGTGGTGCAGCTGTCATAGCTTTCCCCCAGGAACACGAAGGGGAACACGCACTTGTCCCCGTCGCTGTTACCGGCGAACGTGTACAGAACTGCGGGGAGGGAAAGCGGTTCACACTTAGATGCAAACCTTTAGCAATATGACAAACACCTTTTAGAGTGCGTACATGGATAGACTTCACTGCTGCACAGGTATAATGCAGAAAAACCAAGACCAAAACAAGAACAACAGAGAGGGAAAATCTTTACTTAGAAATGTAAACTTAAATCACTGCATTTCACATTATTTATGGAAAGTTCTGTTCTGTTCCACTTTTGTGTTACTTTCAACAAATTCAACATTTGGTGTCAAACGCGCTACTTTTGTGTTGCAAATATACAATTTCTGTTGCAAAGAAAGGCTTTTAACACTGTGAAACTGTGTTGTCCTGAACTTGACGTGTGTTAAAAAAAATTACACGTCACAGTTGTTTTTTAACGTGTCTGTTTTGAGAGTGCCGAATCTCTTAAAGCTAATTCAGAAATTCAGCTTTCAACTCTTATTTCACCAAAGCCAACAACAAACTCACGTTCACTGGGACAGAAGCCGTATTTCTGGTCCCTGCCGTAGTCCGCTGTGGTGGCACACCAGGGCATGTTGTCAGAGCGCCCCTCGGTGGTGCAGGTGGAGTAAGACTTCCCCTCGAACACAAACGGGAAGTGACACATCGCACCCTCAGCGTTGCCAAAGCGGGTCGTCACCACTGTAAACAGATGTCGACTTTTTCATGAACTTCAGAACATTTGAGGTGAGCGCTCTAATGTTAACTTTAAAAAAAAAAAAAAGGTTCTTCTAAAATTCTTGAAAATGCAAAAAATGGAATCAACGCTAGCTCAGCATGTGCGAGGTATGAACATTTCTACGTTCTATCTATGTCTTTCTATGTCCGGCAAACATTTGTAAAGTTGCCAAAACACAAGGACCATGCTTGTGGATCCGTCAGTGTCAGGTGATAATTTGTGATGAGGTCTGCTTTGCATATTCTCAGGATTCAGGATCAGGTGTCAGGGGCATAGCTAGGAATTCTGGGCCCCCCCGAGAGAATATTGCTCTGGGCCCCCCATCCTACTGGAATTTTTGAGGGCCCTCTATAATTGTCACCACTTTTCAACCCACGAGCGACGGCCCTGTCAGATTTATCCAGGTATAAGACGTATAAGAATAAATCAGTACCCGACATGGCGTAAGTAAATAAGAGAGAATAAATTAGGCTGGGTATTGCTGGTTAACCACAGCAGGATGAGTGAATCAGGTACAGTATTCATGTTGGTGCTCACCTGGGCCTTTCCCCAGGGTCCAGAATTCGTCATCGTCGAAATGGGCGTCTCCCTGCAGCCCCTGGCCCGGGGGGTAGGCATGAGCCAGCAGTCCATCTTTGCCATCGAAAGGGTAGGGGTCTCCGTGATCTGGAACAAAAAAGCAATGTTGCGCGTCGTTCTCATCCTTCCGCCTGCTGCGTGATTTTCCATCATGCACCGCACACACACAGATATTTATTTGCCGTCTCCTCTGAGGCTCGGCCTTAAAACCGGTTCTGTTTCTTTTTCGTTTTAAACTGCTGCCTTTAATGGAGGTTCTGTTCCACTTCAATTCAGTGCAGTCTGTGCAGAACCTAACTGAAATTGAGATCTTGAATGGAAAATTGTGGAACTGTCGATGCTTGGCTGCTGATTGGTTGGGCGCATTCAGATCTGTGATGTAGCTTCAACATGAATTCAGCCTGTCTGGCCAATTTCTTAATTCAGGAACCTGAATCTCTCTTCCTGAACTAACTGCACTGAAATGGTATTGAAACCCAACCCTGGTGTCTGGAATGATTTGGCTAAGTCCTAATTTAACCTTAAAGGTAC